>NC_092420.1:11281048-11581048 GCF_040894005.1 Engystomops pustulosus | reverse complement strand
ACCATCAAAATCCATCCTGATAAACCAGGGACATTACTCATAGATCCAGGCACCGGGACTGTGGGAATCTTCTTATATTTGTTATCCATGACCTCATTCCCTCTAAAATCAATTTTTAAAATTATGCACAGACAAATACCTGTCCAACCGTGCAAAGTCCGACAAAAGTGCTGCGTGCGACCCTTAGTAAATGAGCACCATTGAGTTGAAAGGACAGGATAGTGTTCAAAGTCTATTGGTAGAAGCCTGTAAAAAGATCTGTTTTACCAGTGGGGGGCGCTGTAAAATGAAATCTTACTACAGCTGCAAAATGTTATTAAAATAGGTCATGAGGATCCCTCTGTGGGTTCATAGGGAGGGTGAAAGGTCATTTAAACTTTATTGAACATTCTTGAATGTTTTCTTCTGTTTATTTGCCAGCAAAAACCACAGATTTTCAGCTATTTTAAGTGATTGGGTCATTGTCCCTAGTTCTGCTTCTTTATGTGTAACCACACGGCAGAGATCCTATTCCCAAGTTCTTATAAAAAAACTTAAAAGTTAATAGTGACCATTATGTTCTGTGTGCACCATAACCAATTGCTTGTCATTATAGAATTAGATCAGGGGTCCCCAAACTTATTACATAGGGGGCCGTTCACTGTCCCCCTCAGACCGTTGGAGGGCCGGACTAAAGTTTAAAAATAAATAGCGGTACATGTGACCGCATCCATAATACACTGGGCCCCCCTCAATTAATTATTTAATATACCGGTACTGCACCCCCTTGTGAACTATTTTATATATTGGGCCAATTAATTAATTAATATACTGGGACCTTTCTCCATTAATTATTGAATATGCCTCCCCCCCATTAATTACTAAACTGCCCCTCATAATTAATTATTTCCTATACCCGCACCATTAATTATTTCCTATGCTGCCCCTCACCATTAATTATTTCCTATGCTACCCCTTATAATTAATTATTTCCTATGCTGCCCCTCATAATTAATTATTTCCTATGCTGTCCCTCATAATTAATTATTTCCTATGCTGCCCCTCATAATTAATTATTTCCTATGCTGCCCCTCATAATTAATTATTTCCTATGCTGTCCCTCATAATTAATTATTTCCTATGCTGCCCCTCATAATTAATTATTTCCTATGCTGCCCCTCATAATTAATTATTTCCTATGCTGTCCCTCATAATTAATTATTTCCTATGCTGCCCCTCATAATTAATTATTTCCTATGCTGCCCCTCATAATTAATTATTTCCTATGCTGTCCCTCATAATTAATTATTTCCTATGCTGTCCCTCATAATTAATTATTTCCTATGCTGCCCCTCATAATTAATTATTTCCTATGCTGCCCCTCATAATTAATTATTTCCTATGCTGCCCCTCATAATTAATTATTTCCTATGCTGCCCATCATAATTAATTATTTCCTATGCTGCCCCTCATAATTAATTATTTCCTATGCTGCCCATCATAATTAATTATTTCCTATGCTGCCCATCATAATTAATTATTTCCTATGCTGCCCCTCATAATTAAATATTTCCTAAACTGCCCCTCATAATTAATAAAAAAATAAAAACCCTGTACTCACCTAAGTCTTCTATCTTCTTGCCGCGTCCGGGCAGGAAGGGGTGCGCGGGCGCGTGATGACGTCATCGCGCGGCCGCGTAGCCTCGTTCATGGAGCGATGTGCGCCGGGGTTGTATTCCGGCCACATCGCTCCAGTAATAGTGCTCGAGCGGCCGTTTCCGGGCGCACCGAGCAGTATACAGTGACGGGCAGGAGCTTCCTGGCGCTTCCTGGCGCACCAAGTGTCGGGGGCCGGATCGAAACGGTTCGCGGGCCGCATGTGGCCCGCCGGCCGTAGTTTGGGGTACCCTGAATTAGATGATAAAATGATTCTGCCTGCAGCTACCACTAGGGGGAGCTCCTTACGTACAGGGATGTTTTTATAGTGTTGAATTGGAAACATGGGCTCACTGGCTTTTTCAGATCACATACACTTTCTATATATAAATGAGAAAGGATTACTTGCAAGATTTCTCTATGAGTAGATGAAGGATTTAGGACTCACAGACTTACTCTTTGCCAGACTCACAGGCTTTCTATATGACTGTGTGGAATATTCCAGACTCACAGGCTTGCTCTTCAACTATTTGGAGTATCCAGGACTCACATGCTTTCTCAATGTCTATGTGGTGTAAATGGACTCACAGGTTTTCTTTATGGTTATGTGGAGTAAGCAGGACTCACAGGCTTTCTCTATGTCTATGTGGTGTGTGAAGGACTCAAGGACTCACAGGCTTTATCTATGATTATGTGGAATATGCAGGACTCACAGGCTTTCTCTATGTCTATGTGGTGTGTGAAGGACTCACAGGCTTTCTATATGTCTGTGTTGTGTGTGAAGGACTCACAGGCTTCCTCTATGTCTATGTGGAGTGTAAATGGACTCACAGGCTTTCTTTATGCGTATGTGGAATATGCAGGACTCACAGGCTTTCTCTATGTCTATGTGGTGTGTGAAGGACTCACAGGCTTTCTCTATGTCTATGTGGTATGTGAAGGACTCACAGGCTTCCTCTATGTCTATGTGGTGTGTGAAGGACTCACAGACTTTCTCTATGATTATGTGGAATATGCAGGACTCACAGGCTTTCTCTATATCTATGCGGTGTGTGAAGGACTCACAGGCTTTCTCTATATCTATGTGGTGTGTGAAGGACTCACAGGCTTTCTCTATGTCTATGTGGTGTGTGAACGACTCACAGCCTTTCTCTATGTCTATGTGGTGTGTGAACGACTCGCAGCCTTTCTCTATGTCTATGTGGTGTGTGAAGGACTCACAGGTTTCCTCTATGTCTATGTGGTGTTTGAAGGACTCACAGGCTTTCTCTATGTTTATGTGGTGTGTGAAGGACTCACAGGCTTTCTCTATGTCTATGTGGTGTGTGAAGGACTCTCAAGCTTTCTCTTTGTCTATGTGGTGTGTTAAGGACTCACAGGCTTTCTCTATGTCTATGTGGTGTGTTAAGGACTCACAGGCTTTCTCTATGTCTATGTGGAATATACAATAATCTCAGCATTCGAATGATGCTTTACATGCATATACTGAATAAAATTATAGGAGACCCAGCTTACCTTACACAGACCCCAGCATTCACACATGTCAGGGGTTAAATAATGGGAAAAAAAGACATAGAAAAACTTCAAGTGGATTTAGAGATTTTCCCAGGAAGTGGTGACTTTATATTAGAAGTGGAGAGTGAGGGACGCACAGTCAGGATGAAGCTCTCATTGACTACTCTGTTCCTCTGCGGCTGCAATCTCTTTCACAGTGAGTATATGTTTTGAAACATTTTACCGTTTTTAGTATACAGCTGTAATGCAGAGCTATGTGTCTACATGGTATTGGCTTCCATGCGCAATGTAACCCAGCACTCCTAGTGCACCCGCTCTGTGCTCTGAAGTAGTGGATAGATACCTCTGCAATCTCTGTAACCTCGTATACTCCCCTGGCTGTGAAATATTTGGGTTTTATAGTTGTGCACGATCTGTGAAATGTTTTCTTTTGTCCGCAGATGTCACACTGGTGTCAATTCTTCATTCTGAGAAATGCAGTATAACACCAGGTATTGTACATGTATGGGGACACTTTGCTGCATACAGGCACCTTGCTATGAGCCCCTGCACTTTGCATAATTTTCAGCACGGATTTCTTTGGAGGCCATTTATTACTGACATTGCATATATTTTATATTAAAATGTTTTTTTTTTCTAATTTGTTTTCATTATAAAAATGTATCTATTTGTCTTCTGCAGTCGACACATAATGGGGCAGATTTACTTACCCGGTCCATTCTCGATCCAGCGGCGCGTTCTGTGTAGAGGATTCGGGTTTCCCGGGGTTTGACTAAGGCAGTTCCTCCGACGTCCACCAGGTGTTTCTGCTGCGCTGAAGTTCATCGGAATGCACTGAAGTTCACCAAGCCGGGCCGGGTGCCGGTAAGCGTGTGTTCAGCGACACTTTTTTTTTTTTTAAATGCGGCGGTTTCTCCAAATCCATCGGGTTTTCGTTCGACCACGCCCCCCAATTTCCGTCGCCAATGCGCCACAATCCGATCGCGTGCTCCAAAAACCCGGGCCAATTCAGCAAAAATCAGCGCAAAACGGAAAAATTTGGGTAACCCGCCGTAAACCGCGATTCGGGCCCTTAGTAAATGACCCCCATATAGTCTCATACATTGGATGCTGCTCTGTCCCATTCAGTATACTGTACAATCCATGGGATGAGCTCTCTAACCTCTTCTCAGTATAACCAATGCTGGCATCCATATTATTGGGTCATAAAAATTCTCACTTAGATCCAATTTTTATAAAATTCAAGGTTCTACATGCTCTGATGTATTTATCTCAGAATGTGATGGACCAGCCTGCAATGTATGAGAATACACAAGAGCTGCAGAAGGCAAATGGATGGAAATGTTTAATTAAAAATTAATTACAAAATATATATTTAGCCACAAATACATACATTTCATAGATGTCAATTGCCTTTAAGTATTTGCATGAAGTTAGTTCCTATGCTTATCCTAGTGGGGACTGTAGGATGCCTGAACTTTAATATCTACAGTAAACCAGTGATAGTAAACCATGAATTAGATACATTGGGGATCATTTACTAAGGGCCCGATTCACGTTTTTCCGACGGGTTATCCGAATATTTCCGATTTGCGACGATTTTCCCTGAATTGCCCGGGATTTTGGCGCATGCGATCGGATTGTGGCGCATCGGCGCCGGCATGCATGAGACGGAAATCGGGGGGCGTGGCCATTAAAAAAACCGACGGATTCGGAAAAACCGCTGCATTAAAAAAAAAAAAGTGTCGCTTGACACGCGCATACCTGCACCCAGCGGAGGACGGACGAACTTCAGCGCAGCAGCGACACCTAGTGGACATCGGGGGAACTGCCTTAGTGAATCCCGGCCGGACCCGAATCCTCCGCAGAGAACACGCCGCTGGATCGCGAATGGACCGGGTAAGTAAATCTGCCCCATTGTATCACTATAAAGATGTGATACTATATACTGCTTTAATAATACATCATGTAATACTGCCATATGGTGCAAAAGAGGGCCATACAATGGCGCATAAGTAAATCTAGCGCAAAACTTGAACACAGCTGGTGCCATGATGTACGGTAAGTTCTGAAGATGCTTTCAGGGAGAGGAGTTAAAGACATGCATCAAATAATTACATCTGAATTTTGGTTCCTTTCCCTCAGGTCAGATCCAAAGGAAGTTCCTAACTATTTTCATGCAAAACATCCTTATAAACTCCAATACGACTTTCCAGCTGTATCTTGTGACCTGTGATAAAGCGGCTGAGGTCACAGTGACGGTCCCTCAGCCATTCTTAAACAAGATGGTTCAAGTAGACGAGGACAGCAGTGGCCTGGTGACTCTGGACTACACATATATGATCACGGAGAAGGAGGTCACGTCCAAGGTCATATCAGTGATATCAGATGAAGCCATATCTGTCATTGGATTTTACACAGCTGGGGTCACCGCTGACGCCATGGCTTGTCTACCAGAAGAAGACCTGGGGACTGAATACTATATAATCACTCCTTGGGTGGAAATAGGTGGACAGGTTTCTGGAACCCGGAGACAATTTGCGGTGGCCAACGGATCTGAACGTGAAGTCCAAGTGACCATTAAAGTCTCGGGATCCATCATATATAACGGTAAATCCTACAAATCTGGACACTCATTCTCATTGTTACTGGGGAACCATAAAGTAATTCAGTTCCGAAGTTCTGAAGACCTCACAGGAACCAAGATCTCATCTTCAGCTCCGGTGGCCGTGTTTGCGGGTCATTCCTGTTACAAGGGAAGTCATTCAGCTTGTGATGTCCTCATCGAACAGCTTCATCCTGTGCAGAACTGGGGAAAGGTCTTTGCTGTGTTCCCATTCCTTAACCACACACAAGATGTCATCAGTATAGTTGCAGGAAGTCCTGATACTCTTGTGTTTATTAAAAGTCCAGAAGGCACAACCCAACGTAATCTACATGAGGGTGGACATGTCCAAATCATTGTAGACAAATTCCTTCTCATCAATGCCACCAATCCAGTTATGGTCTCATATTTAGCCCAACAATCACGCTCAGCCGGTATTAAATATCAGTATGATCCGTTTACGACCACCGTCCCACCATCATTCCTGGGGAAGCGATACTACAAGTTTGTGACACAGTCTTACTATGACAACTTCATCCTCATTGTTTTTCAGACATCTTCAGACTCTGGGTTCTCCTTGGATGGAAAACCACTCAGTTCTTACCCAATGAGTATGAGAGAATTTAATGGGTTTCGAGGTTGGCAAGTCACACTAGGGAAAAGTGAGGGTCAGCATGAGATATATCACAAGTCTTCCATATTCACATTGTATGTTTATGGGATTGGACCTACTGTCTCCTTTGGATATTCAATGGGCCAAGGTCTACTGAATCAAGGTAAGGGATGGGTAAAAGTTCTGGAACCTATGAGCTGGAAGGCTTTATCTTAGCTTAAGGAGGACCTGTCAGGAGAATAAACCCCTCTAGTAGCACTTGCTAAAGTAAAAAGCTCCCTAGCCCTCTCCCACTTAGAGCATTGTTAAATCTCTAACTTTATGGGAACATACCGATAAAATAGGAAACTATCCACTAAGTAGCGGTCCGATCATCTGACCTAGCTTACCGCGGTCTCACTTATTCATGAAGGGGCGGTCCAAGGAAGCGGTGACTGCTGCATCGAGCCTCGGACTCGGACTGCCCCCTCATGAATAAGACGGATAGCTGTAACCTAGGTCCGATGATCGGACTGCTACTTAGTGGGTTGTTTCCTATCTAATTGGTATGTTCCGATAAAGCTAGAGATGATCTAACTGGGAGAGGGCTAGGGAGCTTCTTACTTTAGTAAGTGCTGCTAGAGCAGTGGTTCTCAACCTGTGGGTCGGGACCCCGGCGGGGGTCGAACGACCAAAACACAGGGGTTGCCTAAAGCCATGGGAGCTAAGATTTTATTGCATTTTTTGGCACAAATACAATATTCTTGTACATGGTTTTGGGTCACCGCAACATGATAAACTGTATTGCGGGGTCACTGCATTAGAAAGGTGGAGAACCACTGTGCTAGAGGGTTTTATTCGCCGGACAGGTCCTCTTTAATCAAGTCCCATTCCCCTCAACCTCCATATCCACCACATCATGGGTCCAGAGATCTTTGTTAATTGCCCCAACTATTGCTCCACTTATGCAGGGCCCCATATTGCCACCACAGACCACCATGGATTTTTTGTAATCTTCTTTCTGTTTCAGAACCTCAGGTACTACAATCAAATGAAGAGGAGGAATGTAGACTACGTTGTCTCTCCCATGGAGCTGAGTATACCTTACCTTTAAGCTTGGTTTCTGAAGCCACCTTAGATGTTGTAGACATTCACCTTCAAGATCCTATATGCCGGGTGGAGCTGGATGGCAATAATGTTATCATCAAAATACCTTTCATCGGATGTGGATCTAAAGTTCTGGTGAAGATTTTTACTAATAGTAGACATTCTAATCCTTCAATACCTATTTTCTTAGCCTTACTATTAAAGTGACACTCGTTGAGGCCTTTCAAGCCTCATTTCAGAGCTTCTGGTTATATAATTCTTCCACCACTAGTGGGAAAAGCTGCATGCTTTAGGTCAGAGTTCCCCAAACTACGGCCCGCGGGCCGTTTCGATCCAGCCCCCGACACTTGGCGTGCCGGGCTCTCGCGGCCTGCAACAGTCGGGCAGGAGCCTCCGTCCGTCACTGTATAGTGCTCGGTGCGGCCGGAAGTGGCCGTTTGAGCACTATTACTGGAGCGATGTGGCTGGAATACAACCCCGGCGCACATCGCGCGGCCGCGCACCCCTTCCTGCCCGGACGCGGCAAGAAGATAGAAGACTTAGGTGAGTACAGGGTTTTTATTAAAAAGGGCAGTAAAAAGATTGTGGCGACAGGGGGCCAATAGTTAGTTATGAGGGGCAGCTTAGGAAATAATTAATTATGAGGGGCAGCTTAGGAAATAATTAATTATGAGGGGCAGCATAGGAAATAATTAATTATAAGGGGCAGCTTAGGAAATAATTAATTATGAGGGGTAGAATAGGAAATAATTAATTATGAGGGGCAGCTTAGGAAATAATTAATTATGAGGGGCAGCATAGGAAATAATTAATTATGAGGGGTAGAATAGGAAATAATTAATTATAAGGGGTAGAATAGGAAATAATTAATGGTGGGGGCAGCATAGGAAATAATTAATTATAAGGGGTAGCATAGGAAATAATTAATTATGAGGGGTAGAATAGGAAATAATTAATTATGAGGGGCAGCATAGGAAATAATTAATGGTGTGGGCAGCATAGGAAATAATTAATGGTGTGGGCAGCATAGGAAATAATTAATGGTGGGGGCAGCATAGGAAATAATTAATGGTGGGGGCAGCATAGGAAATAATTAATGGTGTGGGCAGCATAGGAAATAATTAATGCTGCGGGTATAGGAAATAATTAATTATGAGTGGCAGTTTAGTAATTAATGGGGGGGGAGGCATATTCAATAATTAATGGAGAGAGGTCCCAGTATATTAATTAATTGGGCCAATATATAAAATAGTTCACAAGGGGGTGCTGTACCGGTATATTAAATAATTAATTGAGGGGGGCCCAGTGTATTATGGATGTGGTCACATGTACCGCTATTTATTTTTAAACTTTAGTCCGGTCTGAGGGGGACAGTGAACGGCCCCCTATGTAAAAAGTTTGGGGACCCCTGCTTTAGGTAAAGAGGATAGGAGGAGAGCAGGACAACCAGAGAGGAAAGACTTCATAGATCTTAAATATTCCATATCTTCTCTTTCCAGTATGAAGACAGGAGAACCTTCTACGCTAACACAATCTACGGAACTATCCCCGACACAGACGTCCATCGCATTGAGATCCCAGTCAGATGTGAGATGCATGGGAATAAATCAGTGGAGCTGCTCATTAACCCTAAAGTGAACAATGTGATCTGTAAGGGTTATTACAACGTCTCAATGCAACTCTACCAGAGCGACAGCTTCACTGAGCCGCTCACACTGTATCCTCGTGAGTTAGACCTGCACAGCAGTCTACATGTGGAGTTTAAGGTTGTGTCAGAAGAAAAGGGACTGCAGATCCTCACAGAGACCCTCACCGCCTCCCCCGCACCAGAGAACACAACAAGGAAATATACAGTCATCCAGAATGGGTGAGAAATCAGGATTGATAGATGATAAACAGAAGATAGATGATAGATATGTGATTGATAGATAGATAGATATGAGATAGATAGATAGATAGATAGATATGAGATAGATAGATAGATAGATAGGAGATAGATAGATATGAGATAGATAGATATGAGATAGATAGATATGAGATAGATAGATAGATAGATATGAGATAGATAGATAGATAGATAGATAGATAGATAGATAGATATGAGATAGATAGATATGAGATAGATAGATATGAGATAGATAGATAGATATGAGATAGATAGATAGATAGATAGATAGATATGAGATAGATAGATAGATAGATAGATAGATAGATATGAGATAGATAGATAGATAGATAGATAGATAGATATGAGATAGATAGATAGATAGATAGATAGATATGAGTTAGATAGATATGAGATAGATAGATGATAGATATGAGATAGATAGATAGATAGATAGATATGAGATAGATAGATATGAGATACCCTGTTTCCCCTTAAATAAGACAGTGTCTTATATTAATTTTTGCTCCTAAAAAGGCACTAGGTCTTATTTTCAGGGGATGTGTTATATTTCCATGAAAAATAATTCACATTTATTGTTGAACAAAAATTAAACTTCTCTAACATCCTTATAACTCTCCAAACTTATTTAATGCCGAATTTCTTGTGACTCCATTTCTATTGGAATCATTGGCCCCAATCTCTCATGTTTAGCAATAGCACTTTCCTTAAATGATCCCCTTCTTGTCAGCACTTCAGTCTGGGTAGCTGCTGGTATCACATTTGCAGCCCAATAGATTTTATCCCACAAATTCTTCCACCATGTCACAACCTCTTGCAGCATCCAAATGAGCTACTAATATTAAGGTACGATATGGGGGGGAAGCTGCTGCAATGATTGCCGCTAGGTCTTATTTTCAGGGGAGGCCTTATATTTCTAAGCTTGAACAAAATTGTACTAGGTCTTATTTTCGGGGGATGTCCTATTTTAGGGGAAACAGGGTAGATAGATAGATAGATATGAGATAGATAGATAGATAGATATGAGATAAATAGATAGATATGAGATAGATAGATAGATAGATAGATAGATAGATAGATAGATAGATAGATAGATAGATAAAGACACTTTTTCTACTTTTATCTACAACGGAGTGCTGCCCGCTTTCTTTATACTAGATAGATAGATAGATATGAGATAGATAGATAGATAGATAGATAGATATGAGATAGATAGATATGAGATAGATAGATAGATAGATAGATATGAGTTAGATAGATATGAGATAGATAGATAGATAGATATGAGATAGATAGATAGATAGATAGATAGATACATATGAGATAGATAGATAGATAGATAGATAGATACATATGAGATAGATAGATAGATACATATGAGATAGATAGATAGATAGATAGATAAAACAAGAATATAAATCTTAGAAATGTCTTTCTTCTGTTCTCAGGTGCCACCAAGACTCTACCTTACAGGTCCACCAGGTGGATGACCCCCGCCTGCAGCGATTCACTTTTCACACGTTTAAGTTTGATCATTTCCATGAAGTTTACCTGGCCGCCAATGTCATCATCTGTCACAACGCCACCTCCCCGAATCGCTGCACCAAAGGCTGTATCTCCCCAAGGCTAAGACGAGGTGTCCATGCCTCTATGGAACAACTAGACACCGTCACATTGTCTCAGGGACCCATTGTGTTTCGATCTAGTAAGTCTCCTCCACACATTATATACATTTGTCATATGGCGACGGGTTCTTCTTTAGATGCATCATGTTCTTCATCTTCTTACAGAGAGTCATGGCTACATCCTGTTCCCGGTGCTGTCCATTATACTGGGAATTCTTCTGCTTGTGACAGGACTGGGTCTGATCATTCAGAAAGAATATTACCGGAGAAAGATGGCGGCTCTGCATGGTGGCGCTGGACATTCCTAAAAAAAACTCCACCTGATGCCAAAGTATCCATTTATGTCAAGTCCTTCTTGAAGACATTGCCTCCTGTAACTCTATAATCCCTGATCACCTGCGAGCTGATTGTATAACTCTGACTACACAGCATTTATTTGTAGTCTGTCACCATAGAGACACATCGTTTTGCAAAGTGTACCCAGAATCAATTTTTTTTTTTATTAAAACTTTATATAGAATTAGTCCATTTATTTTTTTGTGCATGAGACTGAAGGAGCAGATTCTATTTAGTCTAAATACTTTAATCCAGGCATTATTGTGGGAGGAGCCTAATACAAACTACCCCTCCCCCACATCTTGATTTTTTCAGTTTTTGCACTTGAGTCAAGATCATACTGATCTGATAACTTAACCAAAAAAGGAAAAAATGCAATGATCAGTTGCTTGTGTTTTGCAGCAGGGTGTACTCATGCTTCCTGTAGTAACGCTTCTGTAAAACCAGTCCCAGCACTGACAAGAGGCCCATGATGCCGATCACCACCACAAGGGCTGATATGGGCACTGTACCAGGACTCTGGGGCTCATCTGCGGGAAAGAGACACAAAATAGGAAAATGTAATACATTTTTCTACCTCTGGAAGGTGCTAGTGCCTCCTACAGATTGTGTGTGCTATTGCAACTCAGTCCCATTTAGTTAAATGCAGCTGTGCTGCCATATCAAATACAGCCTGTGAACAGGTGTGGCGCTGTTTTTAGGAAAAAAAGGCATGGTCTTGTATTATATTACAGCCCCTTTAAGCATACATTTTTAAAAATGTGTTGTATATCCAGTAGTGCAGACAAGGAGGCGGAGTCTGAAACCAGGGTTCAATGGAATCTTTGTTATGCACTACATGTGTTACAATGTATCAGTTCAACCTGTAGTTTTCATAAATTCATAGGTTTCAAAATATGTATTTGTGGGAAAATACTCCTCTTCCTTCTTAGGATGGAAGACCTGAGGCTATCTTCAGGTTCTGTGGACAACACAGGTCTCATGTTACACCTCATGTTACAAGAGGACTTTTCCAGAGTAGACAGGTTACTTTGCCACCACTAGGGGGAGCTGATGGGTATGTTTTTAAAGTGATCCCAATAATCTCTAATGTAGCTGTATAAATAAGCACACAGCATGCTCTCCCTAGTGTTGGTCTGGAGACCTGACTAATCTGCCAAGAAGTGTGAAAATATGTATGCAGTAAGTGCCCCCTTGTGGCAGCTAAAAGTAGCAGAATTTTATCAGTTCATTTTGGGATTACATAAGCCAAAGCCATTATCATCTCACCTGATGTGACCATTATGGGTCCCTGAGATAACCTGGCTGATGCCAGATGCTGTTTCCAGCTGCGGGCATCACGTCTGTGTCTGGAGACCAGGCAGCCCTGGGTGCAGCGGTTTGGGGAGGTTGCATTGTGACAGACAATGACATTACAGGACACATAAACTTCTGGGAGGTTGTCAAACTTAAATGCATGGAAAGTGAAGCGCTGCAGCCTCTGATCCGGAACCTGATGATTCTGTAGTGTAGAATCCTGATAGCAACTGAAATGAAGAGAGAAACACCACTTTACTATACATGTGTGAGCTCCCCCTTGTGGTGGCTGCAGGCAGCTAAAAATTTATGTTTTTTGGTTTAGTATATTATGAAGGAGAACTCACCATACAGGAAATATTATGGGGCACTATGCTGGACCTATGTTGGGGAACTTTGCAGGAAATATGATGGGTTACACTATAAAGGGAACTCTTTCAACACTTCATTGGGATAAGCCCTCTGCTTGCAATATAATGGGATTTTCTGCTGGCACTATGATGGGAACTCTTCTGGGGCACTTTGCTGGGATGTTACTTACCCATCTTGGATGAGATAGTATATCTGCTCTAATTCTCCCAATGAAGGTGATGCTTTGCAGCTCTCTACTAGTATCTGGAGATTTGCATCATCCGACTCCACTTCAAACTCCACGTGGAGGCTGCCATGAATGTCAACCTGATGAGGGTACTCAGTAATCAGATCGGTGAAGTTTGCAGCTTGGTAAAGTTTCAGGGACACATTATAATGTCCAAAAGATACAACATCAGTGACTTTAGGTTGGAACGTAAAGTCCAGAGTCTCTTTGGTCTCCATTTCACATATCACTGGGATCTCAATGCGGTGGATACTGGTCTTGGGGATGGTCCCATAGATTGTGTTGATATAATAGGTTTTATCATCTTCATTCTGTGGGATAATATAACAGGTTGATATAGGAATCACTTACTAAAATATCAGTGCTCTCCCCCAATGTCTCACTCATTGGTATGACCCAATAGTCACATATAAAACCACCAAAACACCTCACCAGTACACTAGATCCACATCCACTAAATGGTATTTTAATAAGAGCGACATTTTCATTGAGTTCTGCTTGGCATTCGGGGTCTTCTAGGTGGACGTCCCACACATTGAGATTGGCCTCTGACAACAAGTGGATTGGAAGCTGGTATTCTGCTCCATGGGAAAGACAATGAAGAGCCCCTGGCTTTGGGATGTATGGAGGATCTAAGAAACATAAAGGCATTATTTCAAGCACATACATACCATAGTGTTATCTTACGAGGGGGTCTGCCTTCATTATCATAATAGCAAATAAAAATTTTCAGAGCTCTAAATTACCTGAATTGAATTACATGATAAAATTCTGAATTCTTGAAGCCACCACTAGGGGGAGCTCATAAGCTTACTGCATGCAGTTTAAACATTGGATTCAATGATAACACAGTGGGGCACATTTACTAAGGGTCCGAATCGCGCATTTCCGTTGGGTTTTCCGAATGTTACCGTTTTGTGCCAAATTGCCCCGGGATTTTGGTGCATCTGCGCCAGCTTGCATGCGACAGAAATCCGCACTTACAAGCACCAGGAAGAAGATGGTAAGTCCGGCGGACCTCGGCAGACCTCGGCGCAACAGCGACACCTCTTGGATATCGGGCGCACGATCTTAGTGAATCCCGGCAGGACACGAATCCACGTGGGACAACGCGCCGCAGAATCGCGAATGGGTAAGTAAATGTGCCCCAGTATGTAGTAAGCTCTTGAGTTTCACCTTGAGGTAGCCAGAAGGTTTGTCTAAGCAGGAGATTGGAAAGTTTTCACTTTAGTCTGGGGTTATAGCACAGAGTGGACCCGACTATAACTTTTTATGTGACATGAGTAAGCAATGTTTCATTACCTGGATATATTATTTCTTGCCCCATTGAGTATCCATAGGAAACAAACTTCTCGATTCCGTAGACATAGATCGTAAATGGCAATGACTGGTGGTAAATTTCATGTTGACCATCCGCGTTACCCATAGAGACTTCCCAAGCGTAGAATCCATTGAGCTCCTTCATGGAGACATTGTAGAAGTTAAGTGGATGCTGATCCAGGAAGAACTGAGGTGAAGAGTCTCCGGATACAATCATAAGAAAGTTGTAGTATCTTTTCTGGGTTATAAATTTGTAGAACTTTCTAGACGGTGAAGAGGGTGGAACTGTAGCAAGGAAAGGGTCGTAATCTGTCACTATGTTAGGCTTTGAATCTTGGAAGAGATAGGTCACCATAATGGGTTGGGAAGAATTTATAATGACTGCTTCACTTAAAGGTAATCTGGTAAAGGAGGCTTCTTGAAGATTGTACTGATTGGATTCCCTTAGACTCTCAATACTTATGGTGGTCTCTGGATTTGCCGCTATTATAGTGATTGAGTCTTCTGTGTGATCCAGCAATGGGAACACAACAAAGAAAGTCCCCCATTTTTCCACGGGATACAACTGCTCAACCAAAGTGTCACAAGCGCTCATCAAACTGTAGCATCTTTGGCCACTGATGACGGCCACAGGATCCGTGGATGAAATTCTGGTGGTCGTGAGGTCTTCAGAACTCTGGAATTGTATAGCTTGTTGGTAACCAAGAGAGATGGAGAAGGATTGTCCACTTGTATACACAACACCATTATAGGTAATGGATCCGGATGCAGTAACATTAACCAGAACTGTCTTTTCTAGACCATTGGCTATCGCAAATTGCTTTTTTTCTCCGGTTGCAGGGGTTGAGATGTAGTATTCAGTACCCAGGTCTTCCAAAGGTAGACAAGCCGTGGCATCGGAGGTATCACCGGCCGTCGTAAAAGCATAGACAGATATATCAACGTCTGACTCCACCAATATAGCCTTGGAGGTCACTTGTTTTTCGGTAATCATATAGCTCTCGTTCAGAGTTACCAGAGTAGTGCTGTCTCTGTCAATATACACTGTCTTGGTGAAACTGGGCTGTTTCACGGTCACCGTCACAGTAGCTTCTTTATCGTAGGTGACCAGATACAACTGGAATGTAGTCGGAGTAGATAGGTTGTCCATGAAGGCTGTGACGAAACTTCTCTGAGCCTGTCCTGTCAAATAATAATGAAACATTTAGGGGTATTTGGTTTGAAAACCCCATTTCCACATACTCTATGTTAGGTAATTAGTATAGGAGCATTGTCTATAAACCAAAGAGGATCTTTTGCTCCAAATATTACACAGCCAACCCAATGATTTTGACATTTTGAATTTTTTTCTAAAAAGAGCAGGAGATATTCACATGATAATCAGTTCAATCCACAAAAAAATGGCTTCCTTTTGGGCACGCTATTGAAAGAACTGCATTCAAGTTGTCTTTAATTACAGAATTCCGATTTACGGTATGGCTGGTCATTTTCAATGTCCTATGACTGATGTACAAAGGGCTGTAGGACATGGCCCTTTGCTTGGGGCCAGCAGATTGCAGACGGTCGTGTGCAAGAGGCCAGGGTAATAGCAGACTTCTGAATATACACATCACATATACACATGTAGAGCATCACATATACACACATATACAGCATATACACATGACATATACTTACACATATACAGAATGTACACATTACATATACAGCATATACACATCACGTATACACATACACATATACAGCATATAAACATCACATATACACACATAGACATATACAGCATATACACATCAAATATACACATATACAGCATATACACACATACACATATACAACATGTACACATCACATATACACATGTACACATATACAGCATATACACATCACATATATACACATACACATATACAGCATATACACCTCACATATACACATACACATATACAGCATATACACATCACATATACACACATACAACATATACACACACCACATATAGACACTTATAAACAGCATATACACATCCATAAACGTTTACACTCATACACACATATGTATATGCATATTGTAAATAAAAAATAGTCTTTTAGAATTTTACCACTGTTTGGTCTGGATGCTGAAGTTTTCCTTTTGGGATTTTGTATATAGGTGGGTCATCCCAGGGGGTCAGAGGCCACGGGTTTGACTTCATGCATCCCAGGAGCTGCTGAACACATTGGGGAAGTAGAGCCGAGAGATTCCAGGTCCTATCATCCTGCTGTCCCCTCCCCCGACATTTCTCATCTGAGCTGCCACAATGTACAATGTGGAGCTTATCCTCCTTTCTTAAGTGTAACAGGCCGGTGGATAGACCCCCCTTACACTGTGGGCCCCATAGCAGCTGCTATGGCTGCTTCCCCTATAGTTAGATCCCTGCCAAAGGCCTTATACTAGTTTTATTGTCCAAGTCAGTGGTCACCAAACTGTGATTCATATATATATATATATATATATATATATATATCTATCGTAAAATAGTCTTTACCTATTGCGCATATTCCCATAAGGATGAAGAATATGTACAGTCTCCATTGCTTTGTCTCTTTAGGCTGCTCCATCATCTTGTTATGCTTCCACATTCTTACACTTACAGTTTTATAACATTTCTTATCTTTTTTATTTTCAATCTCATTGGATCGAGTAATAAAAACATCCATGGTGCACTGGTAAATTAGGCTTTGGTATTGATAATGAGAGTAATCTATCAATGCCAAAACACAGGTCTTTCGACCTTGGCCGCCTCCGGGCATTGCATAATGCCATCTGTGGCAGATTTAGGATTCAATTATTGAGAATGATTTTCCTTCTTCTTGTTTTCATTTGAAGACTTGTAGATCTTGGGTGTTTCCAGTTAAATTTCCATTCACATGTGCGAGCACTGAGCCCAAAGAACCAAGAAAGACGGCTACGTAGTAGAAAGAGTTGTATGCACTGTGCTACCTCTGACTTTTCTGTAATGGTTTCCCATCAGTCCGAGGTCGATGACCTAGCCCTAGGATGGTTCTTCACTGTCCAAGTCTTTGAAGCGCCATTGACTTTTGTAGCCCATACATAAGATATACAACCAGAGGAATTCGAAAAGCACTCCGCTCTTGTGAGAGCAAAAAGTATCAGTTCCTATAGGTCTCAAACAGAACTTCTTTCTTCAAAAACAATACAAAAATGCATTTCCCCTTTCCCCTGCAGGGGTTCTGTGCTGTGGAGGAGCCAAACACTTGAAAATTTAAGTTGTAAGTAAACTCTACTTACATGGAAAACACAGTGGAGGTTATTTACTAAGTGTCGCGGATCGCACTGTTTGTCATTTTCGGGGATTGCACGGCTTGGACAGATATTTAAACAGGGGTCTGCACTGGGATTATGTCGCACGCAATCTTTTTTTGGTGCAGGTGCGCTGGCTTTCATATATCACGAATCGGGGGGCGTGCCGTTGGACAATCCGACTGATTCGGACTGAGCGCGGGATTTAACTTTCAAATTGTGTCACAAGACAATGCACTTACATGCACCAGGAAGAAGAAGGTGAACTCCGGTGGACCTGAGCGGGGAAGCGACACATGCAGGATATCGGGCGCAGGATATTAGTGTATCGCGGCACAGTGCATTATACACGGACAATGCACTTTCTGGGAACTCTGCGGACAGGTAAGTTATTAAAATCCCCCAATATCTTAGAAAGAACCAATGGTGCTGAAGGTGTAGCCTGGGATAGCCCCTACAAAGTCTCTCCACTAAAATATTTTATGAATAATATGACTATAATTGAGTGTTCATTATTGGGTACTAGCAACTTCAAATTACATCTTTGCAAAATACCTAGACATTAGTCATGAGACCAAAGAAGGAAACGTAAGTGAGTAAAAGATAACTGTAGGTCTGACTACACAAGTGTTGTAGTCAGTGACCAAGGAGACGCATAATTCTGTTTATAAATAGTTACATTTGTTACTGTAAACTCAGTGATACAAATAAAAACTTGTCAATTTCCTGACTACGCCCTAGACCGGTGGTGGCGAACCTATGGCACGGGTGCCAGAGGTGGCACTCAGAGCCCTTTCTGTGGGCACCCATGCGTTCACCCCAACACAGAGTTCCTGCTCGGGGAACCCTGATTCTTCCTCTTCAGGGGACCCGGGAGGGAAGCTACAATCCACATTTCTCCATCTTTCTATTGTATTGGTGAACTCATGACGCCAATACAATTGAAACCTGTGATACAGCAGGGATCAATAAGTGACTGCTTAAATTGTCATGTTGGCACTTTGCGACATATAAGTGGGTTTTGGTTGTACTTTGGGCACTCTATCCCCAAAAGGTTGGCCATAGACTTTACAGTTTTGCAGCACTTGCACTATCCAGTCATGCTGATATGGATTGTTTTGTTGGTCTTTTTTTATCTCTTGTAAGCCTTTGCCTCGTTGAGTTGGCCTCAGCGTTGCTTTCGCTAATACATATTAACTTTGTAAGATTGTTGCACGTAAATAAACACTTTTCACCATAAAAAGTCACATGTGAGGTTTGTAGGTGCACATATGAATCTTCAGTAAGCCATCCTGGTGGCTCCATAGAAGTGAATAGAGTGTAGAGTATTTTAGGCTATAATCCTTTTATTGTCTGCGTTAGTAAATAGGGATTTAGGTAAGAGAAGATCAGCCTATGGCTACATACATATTCCAGGTGTTATGTAATTTTTCAAGGTCTTTCCGGAACATAGAATGTAGACATGTGTGAGTTTAGCAGCTGCGGAGCAGAGGTTGTTACCTTCCAATTTCGTGACTTAGAAGGTCATTTACTTGCACCCGGAGCCAGGACTGGCAATGTTACAAACATCACCTGCGGATTCACAGTCAATAGGATTGTCCAGGGTTTATTTTCCCCAAAATTGCTCTTGTCTATAGGCACTGTCTAGACTTTTTGGACAGAGCTGCAGTACTAGGCATGTCCTGTGTACAAGATCGGCACTGTTTTTGAAAAACTCTTTGGGGCAGATTTACTTACCCGGCCCATTCGCGATCCAGCGGCGCGTTCTCTGCACAGGATTCGGGCCCGGACGGGATTTATGAAGGTAGTTCCTCTGCCGTCCACGAGGTGGCGCTGCTGCGCTGAAAATCATCATACACCGAGCTGGACCAGGTGAAGGTAAGCGCTTCCCAAGCGACACATTTTCGGTTTTTAAATGCGGCGGTTTTTCCGAATACGTCGGGTTTTCGTTCGGCCACGCCCCCCCCCATTTCCGTTGCGCGCATGCCGGCGCCGATGCGCCACAATCCGATCGCGTGCGCCAAAATCCCGGGGCAATTCAGGTACAATCGGTGCAAATCGGAAATATTCGGGTAACACATCGGGAAAACGCGAATCGGGCCCTTAGTAAATGACCCCCTTTGTATTGCTAAGTTACCCTTTTTCATTTCCAATTATTTATTATTATCAACATTTGTTAATAGAAATCAGAAGAGTATTTTTTTTTCCTGGCTGATACTAACAGAAGCTGTAAGGAAATCTAAACAGAACCGCCATATACCGATAAAGAAAAACTATGAATTACAGAAAGGAATAATCAAACTGAAGTACTTCCTCAAAAAAATACTGATTTTTATTATATTGTTGTCTACCAGATTAGCCATAAACATAAAAAACATAAAAAAGAAAATGTGATTTTATATAATCCACAAGCTTTTTTATGACCCCCTTTGCACTAGAATGACCTCAGAAGTCCTCAAACCATCGTACTCCAGCATGGGGCAGGAGTAGATTTAAACAAGGAAACTAGCTTGATCATAAATCCAGCAGATGCTTTTCATCGCCCTCGACACTCCTGACGAAGGGCCATGGGAAGCCTCCATTTGTAAAAAATGACAAACAATAGTTTGAACCTATTTCTCCTCCAAAAAATTCATAATACAAGCCCCTAATATATCAGTGCCAATACAGTGTGTAAGGCACTAGAAATAACAATAGATTTATAAGTCATTGCTGGGTGGTAGCGCTCTCTTCTTTCTTCTGTAATATTCTTTCTGAATCACCAAAGCCAGTATAGACAGAATCACTGTAGTGCACAAGGCAACCACCAAGCCTGATGCCAGGACAGATACCTGCGTGATCTTCTCATCTACAAAACATAGGAAAAACACAGTGTGAATTTTATAGGGGATCAGTCATTGTAGGATCAGTCTAGTGTGTATGTGGACATAATTTGATGAACCAAAAACACAAAAATTTAAGTCCATGGCAATATTAGAACAATGTTTAGATTTCATAACTGAATACATTACAGGTGTCTTCTAAGTTATTGTAACTACCGGTTACTTCATGATGTAAAATCTTATTTTGTTGATGGGTTAGAACACCACATTTTCGTCGGGTTTCCCGACGTTTTACCTTTTTGCCCTGAATTGCCCCGGATTTTTGGCGCACCTGATCGGATTGAATGCGACACATATCGGGGGCGTGGACGTCGGACAACCCGACTGATTCGGACAAGCCGCGGAATTTAAAAATGAAATTGTGTCGCAAGATCAGCACTTACATGCACCGGGAAGAAGAAGGTGAACTCCAGCGGACCTCAGCGGGGAAGCGACACATGCAGGAAATTAGATTCACGATCTTAATAAATCGCGGCAGCTCCGAATCCTCGTCGGACAACGCACAGCGGGGATCGCAAAGGGACGGGTAAGTAAATGTGCCCATTTATCGAAGAAACAATATACCTTTTGGGGATTATTAACGTTTTTATTAAGTATTATGGCGGATACTTACCAGAGCTAAACACAATGGGCCCCTGGGATAATCTAGCGGTGTCTACTTCTTCTTTCGGGACATCACGCCTTAGTCTTGAGGAGATGCAGCCTCGAGTGCAGCGATTCGGGGAGGTGGAGTTGTGACAGATGATGACATTAGCGGTCAGATAAACTTCATTGAATTGATCAAATTTAACCGCGTGAAAACTGAAGCGCTGCAGCCGGGGGTCTGTCATCTGGTGGACCTGTAAGGTAGAGTCCTGGTGGCACCTAAGTAAAGAACAAAGAAGTTTCTATAAGATTTCCCATTTTAAAGGTTCGTCAAGAACAACTCTTTTGGCTACTTGAGGAGGAAGCCTTCCTTTTATGACACCCATAGTCCCTAAACAGTACACACACTGGCTCGACATTTATCAAGACAATGCAAACTGCACTGTGTGCAAGACTTCTGAATGGGGCCACCTTAAAAATTTACATATTACATATCATTATTATACATATCCATTATTATTATACATTAAAATACGGGGAGCGGGTGACATAGCCAGAGTGCCCCTGGGAAACTTGCCTAACTGATGTTCCTCAGGAACCTCTTATTAGGACACATCTACCATCAGTAATTGTATGGTAGATGTCCTTTAATATGACAGACAATAATAACAGCGTCATCTTAAAGAATTAGAAGTAACTAAGATGTGAGGGTCCACAAGGGTTCTGCACATAGAAAGAATCGAAGAACATCGAAGATTCCTTTAATTTAGAAATCTGTTTTCTTACCCACGCTCAATGATTCTATATATCTTCTTTGTATCCCCCAGTGAAGGGGAAGCAGTGAGGGTCTCTGTGAATATCTGCAGCTCCTCATCATTTGACAGAACCTCAAGCTCCAGGTGTAGATTGCTGTTCAGATCGACCTTATGAGGATACAGTGTGAGCGGCTCAGTGAAGCTGTCGCTCTCGTAGAGTTTCATCGAGACGTTGTAATAACTCTTACAGACCATGTTGTTCACTTTAGGGTTAATGATCAGTTCCACTGACTTATTATTCTCCATCTCACATCTGACTGGGATCTCAATGCGATGGACGTCTGTGTCAGGGATGGTTCCGTAGATTGTGTTAGCATAGAAGGTTCTCCCGTTGTCATACTGCAGGAAACAAATACTGGACAGTCAGAGGCGTAACTTGTCTGGTCAAAATCTGGACCAAGTCCCCGAGCTTTAATCATTTATAGTACTTGTCTCCTCATATGGTCAACTTATGGGCTCCAGGAGGCTCCTGGGCCCCAGTGCATCCACAACCTCTGCAACCCCTCAAGTTACATCCACGTGGGTAGTACATGACAAAGCGGATAGGAACAGTGGCGTAACTAGAAGCTGATGGGCCCCAGTGCAAAGTCTGTGCCAGGCCCCCCGACTATAATGTATGGTTCATAGTAATAGTCTTCTCATATGGGAAAGTGACACCATAAGGACCCCCTAAACCTCTTGGGCCCTAGTGCAATGGCAACCTCTACACCCCCTCAAGTTACGCCCCTGGATACAAGCTTAGAGGGGAGGACATCATTAACCATCACTGCTAAGACCAACGCTCTTGGAGTGGAGATGAGAAAAGACAAGAGAAGGAAACAGTAGAGAGGACATCATCCAAGGGGTAAGGCAAGTCATTAAGAGTCACACCCTTAGAGAGGATGGGTGGTGGGAGAAAGAAAGGGGAGAAGAGAGAAGAATAGTGGAGGGATGAAGAAAGAAAAGGGATAGTGCTGAACAGAACTTGTACCCACCAGGACACTGGAGCCACATCTGGTAAATGGTATTTTGATGAGATAATGATCTCCCATATTTTCCGCCCGGCACATGGAATCTTTGAGGTGGATATGGAGGGCATCCAAGTGCGCGGCAGATACCAAGCTGTATGGTAGAATAAACTCAGCAGCATCCTTGAGGCAGTGGATTGAACATTTGAGCTCTTTTGTTGGTTCTGAAACAAATACAAGATTATACTGATAGAATATTACTGTAAAGAATATAAAGAATATGCAATTTTTCATGGGAACTGTGTAATACTTCATCTCTCCAGTGGTGACGCTGATATGACACTAAACGTTTATCGCCAATTTTTATCACTTGCATCCTTTCAATAACTATATATGTCCTGGATTGTAACATAAATCCCCCTCAAAATATACATTGGGGGTCATTTACTAACACGTTTTCCCGACGTGTTACCCGAATATTTCCGATTTGCGCCGATTTTCCCTGAATTGCCCCGGGATTTTGGCGCACGCGATTGGATTGTGGCGCATCGGCGCCGGCATGCATACGACGGAAATTGGGGGGCATGGCCGAACGAAAACCCGAACAGATTCGGAAAAACCGCCGCATTTAAAAAAAAAAAAAGTGTCGCGAAAATTGCACTTACCTTCACTCAGCCCGGCTCGGTGTATTCCAGTGCGTTCCGATGCTCTTCAGCGCAGCAGCTGGTGGATGTCGGAGGGAGGGTTAGTCACAGGAAGGATGTGGCAGGGAAAGAAATTAAATATCCATGAGCGGGGTCCGGACTGAGTGTTATGCTAATTACCCATCAAACGTTGTGATTTGAGCGGCATCACTCCAGGACTTGAGCAGGACTTCTTGGCAGGGAACCAGGTCGGCTTTAGCCGTGGATATTACACGAACGGAAGGGAACTCAGTTGTGGAAGTAAGTGTTATGGAATGTACTATGCTGTGCCTATTGGGACCTGTCACCAGTGAAATTCAGCATTCTGGTGACAGGTTCCCTTTAAAGGATTGACATGAATTATCCTATAAAACTGGTGGCAAAGTTGATGAAGTTTTCATAAATCTGTATAAGTAGGGCATTCCAGATGTAATTTTTGGTATTTTTAGTCTGGAAAGCCCAATGGGTGTGAGGAGAGTAACACAACTTATACCCAGATATTGTTATGGAGATTTTAAAGAGATGGTTGAGAGACATTGCTAATCCCATCATCATCTCTACTACAAGAAGAACCTTTTGCATTGAAGAATATCTCTTACCTGGAAATGGTAAACCTTGGACCAATGAATATCCATAGGAGACAGAAACTTCAGTGCCAAAAACATACAGTATGAATGGGGACGTCACGTGGTGTATCTTGTGCTGACCCTCAGTTTTCCCTAGGGTGACTTGCCAACCTCGAAACCCATTGAATTCTTTCATAGTCATTGGGTAAGAACTGAGTGGTTTTCCATCCAAGTAGAACCCAGAGTCTGAAGATGTCTGGGACACAATGAGGATGAAGTTATCATAGTAAGACTGTGTCACAAACTTGTAATATCTCCCCCCAGGTAACAGTGGAGGGACGGTGATAGCAGAAGGATCATACTGATATTGTAGACTGTCAGAACGTGATTGTTGGAATAAATATGAGACTGTCACTGGTTTGGTGGCATTGATGAGAAGGATATTATCTACGGTGACTTGGACATGGCCGCCTTCATGTAGACTATGCTGGGTGGTGCCTTTTGGACTATAGATAGTCACAAAAGTATCCGGACTTCCTGCAACTATACTGATGACATCTTGTGTGTTGGTAAGGAATGGGAACACAGGAAAGACCGTTCCCCAGTTTTTTACAGGATGGAGCTGTTCCATGAGGATGTCACAATAAGAGCTAAGGCCAGTGAAACAGGAATGACCTGCAAACACGGCTACCGGAGAGGTAGATGAGATTTTGCTTCCTGTAGGATCTTCAGAACTTTGGAACTGGATAACTTGTTGGTTCTCCAGAAACACTGAGAACGTTTCTCCTGATTGGTAGGATATCCCGTTATATGTGATGGACCCTGAGACTGTAATGGTTACTTGGACTTTATCTTCAAATCCATTGGCCACGACAATTTGTTTGCCACTTCCTGTCACCTGTCCGGGAATAATGACGTAGTATTCAGTCCCCAGGTCTTCTTCTGGTAAGCAGGTCATGGCGTCAGCGGTGACCTTTTCAGTGTTGAATGCAATGACAGAAATGGCCTCGTCTGATGTCACTGATATGACCTTGGAAGTGACGTCCTTCTCCGTGATCATGTATGTATTGTCTAAAGTCACCAGGCCACTGCTGTCCTTGTCTACATGAACCGTCTTGTTGAAGAATGGCTGAGGGACCGTCACTGTGACTGTAGCGGGTTTATCAGAGGTCACAAGATACAGCTGGAAGACGGCTTTTGATTTTCCTGGGGGGTTGTTCATGAAAGCAGTCACATATTTTCTTTGGATCTGCCCTGCTGGGAGAAGACAATAAAAAAAATCTACAATTTCATTAAAATGTATAAAAGCCCAACATTGCTCACCATGCAAAGCATGACACATTTTATAGAAACAGTGTTGGGTACTAAAGATTAGGCCTGTTTACTGCCTCACTGCATCTCTCCTATGGAATATAGCGAGGTGACTCTCATAACTGGTGAACTACTGTCCACATGATATCACCACAGCTGACCCGAGGGGCAGAACTATCAAAAGTGTCTTAAAAGCAGGAAAAAGTCCTGAATGAGAAATGGAGCGATGGGTCAGACATGCACGTCATTCAATGACTCTGACACTGACGGAGAAAGCTGAGAACAGCGATTGGCAGTCTCTGTCAGTGCTATAAAGATGAATAGAGCAGCAAGGACCCTCGTTCTTGTAATCTGTGTAATCCACCACTGAGATCCCCCCGATCAGCAAGGTGTCCTGGGAATAGGGGCTAACTTGTTGTGATCGGAAAACCACTTTAATGACTTTTTAGGATGGGTCACTAAGGGGTTATCGTGTACCCCCAATCCCCCCTATTTTGTGTATGCTGACACAATACGGCACATTGACGTTTGCATTTTGTCAACACAATGGAGCACATTTACTAAGGGTCCGAACAGCGCATTTTCGTTGGGTTTCACGTTTTTCTCCCCTTTTTCTGCTGAATTGCCCCGGGTTTTTGGTGCACGCGAGCGGATTGTGGCGCTGGCTTGCATGCAACACAAATCGGGGGGCGTGATTCGGACAAACCGCGGAATTTAAAAAGCAAATTGTGTCACAAGACATGCACCAGGAAGAAGATGGTGAACTCCGGTGGACCTGAGCGGGGAAGCGACACATGCAGGAAATTGGACACACAATCTTAGTGAATCGCGGCAGACCTGAATCCTCGGCGGACAACGCACGGCGGGGATCGTGACGGGACAGGTAAATAAATGTGCCCCAATGTTAACGAGACGCTAACCCGCTGGTGGGCACATTCACTAAGAACAGTGCAGTGTGTACTATGTGCAGTTGCTTGTGTATAGTGCAGGGGGCGCCAGATTTAGGAATTTAGGATCTCTGTACTGCTCTGACGTAGTGCCCACTTTTTTTGGGTGCACATTAAATGTAGGGCATTCAACACAATTCTGTCTGACTTTGCATGTTAAATCTGGCGAAAGGAGCGCCCATTTCAGTGCAGAAATTTGTGTTGCGTGATGACTCGCGTCGCAAAAGGGTAGCGTGCGATACGTGGCGCGGGCACTTCTTAAATACCTGTGCAAGCAGTTTGCACAGAAAAGAACGTCAGAAAACTGGCGCACGGTCTTTATTAAATATGCCCCATTGGGGCAGATTTACTTACCCGGTCCATTCGTGATCCAGCGGCGCGTTCTCTGCGCTGGATTCGGGTCCGGCCCGCGATTTATTAAGGTAGTTCCTCCGCCGTCCACCAGGTGGCGCTGCTGCGCTGAAAAGCATCGGAACGCGCTGGAGTTCA
This sequence comes from Engystomops pustulosus, assembly GCF_040894005.1. NCBI lineage: Eukaryota > Metazoa > Chordata > Amphibia > Anura > Leptodactylidae > Engystomops > Engystomops pustulosus. Next base: position 11,553,985 of record NC_092420.1, on the reverse strand, counting down.
CCGGGCAGGGCTGAGTGAAGGTAAGTGCAAGCTCCGCGACAGATTTTTTGTTTTAAATGCGGCGGTTTTTCCGAATCCGTCGGGTTTTCGTTCGGCCACGCCCCCTCCATTTCCGGCGCGTGCATGCTAGCGCCGATGCGCCACAATCCGATCGCGTGCGCCAAAATCCCAGGGCAATTCAAGGGAAATCGGCGCAAATCGGAAATATTCAGGTAACACGACGGGAAAACGCGAATCGGGCCCTTAGTAAATGACCCCCATTGTGTTAACATTGCATTTTGTAGTTCTTCTCTCCTCAGCTGTTGTATTGCGTTTCAAAACACAATGGGGGACATTTACTATGGCGTTTCCGCCAGTTTTGTGGCGCTCTCACCACATGTTCTGCTCTCAGACCTATTTATTATCTGGCGGCGCCAGAAAAAATGACTTTTTCCGTCTGCTCCGACTGTTCTCCGAAAAGGGGCGTGGCTTTGGCGGAGTGGAAACTCAGACACAATTACTATGTGTCGCAGCCCTTTTTGGGCGGTGTAAACTGACGGAAAGTAGACCAAAAGAAAACTGGTCTAGCAGGGACTGTTGGACACATTTCTGGTGCTCGGGACAGATTTTGGTCCCAGGGACAGAAAATAGTCTCGGCGCCAGAAATGTCTCTGCACAGCTCTACAATATTAAATGTGTGTCTTCTTTCCCAGAGCAGGTCGGTAACAAAGCCAATGCAGACACCGACACTGTAAGTAAATGTCCCCCAATGTAAACGCCACGTGTCAATGTGGCCCAAGCGAACCTGGTTGTTTTGTAAGTGTTAGTGCAATCAAACTTAGCTGATAGGAGCAGTGAATCCTGTCAGGTGCAGCTCACTACTCCTGGCCAATGAGAAGGGAGGCAGGAAAAGGCGGGAAAGCGGAGGGAATTTTGTGAGGTGAACGATATCGGCGGTTCCTGAGGTAAAAGTCAAAGACAAGAGCCAAAAACTGAGGGACGAAAGAAGGAGACAGTTACCTGTGTACTGAAGACTGGTCTGCTGACAGCATTTATCTGACAATCTAGGAGGATACACATGAGGATCCCATGAGGTAAAACTCCATAGAATCACAATACAATCACTGCCTAACCTACTGATGTGCCTGACTGTGACAGTGAAAGATAGATAGATATGAGATAGATAGATGAGATATATAGATAGATAGATAGATAGATAGATAGATAGATAGATAGATAGATAGGAGATAGATAGATAGATAGATAGAAGATAAATAGATAGATAGGAGATAGATAGATAGATAGATAGATAGGAGATAGATAGATAGATAGATAGATAGATAGATAGATAGGAGATAGATAGATAGGAGATAGATAGATATGAGATAGATAGATATGAGATAGATAGATAGATAGGAGATAGATAGATAGATAGATAGGAGATAGATAGGGGATAGATTGATAGAAGATAAATAGATAGATAGATAGATAGGAGATAGATAGATAGATAGGAGATAGATAGATAGATAGATAGATAGATAGATAGGAGATAAATAGATAGATAGGAGATAGATAGATAGATAGATAGATATGAGATAGATAGATATGAGATAGATAGATAGATAGATAGATAGGAGATAGATAGATAGATAGATAGATAGATAGGAGATAGATAGATAGATAGATAGATAGATAGAAGATAGATAGATATGAGATAGATAGATAGATAGATAGATAGATAGATAGACAGATATGAGATTGATAGATAGATTGATAGATAGATAGATATGAGATAGATAATGGGGCAAATTTACTTACCCGGTCCTGTTGCGATCCCTGATCCGGACAGTCCGACAAAGATGAAGTCCGGCACGATTCACAAACTCGTGCGCCCGAGTTCCTGCATCCATTGCTTGCCCACTGAGGTCCGCTGGAGTTCACCTTCTTCTTTCCGGTGCTTGTAAGTGCGTGTCTTGCGACACAATTTGAAATGTTAAATCCCGAGTGTAGTCCGAATCGGTCGGGTTGCTGCCCGACGGCCTGCCCCCCGATTTGTGTTGTGTACACGCCAATATTCCGATTGCGCCAATATTCCGATTGCGCGCACCAAAATAGCCTGTTAAATGCGGCGCAAAAACGGAAATCGCCGGGAAACCCTACGAAAATGCGCTCCGCAGACACTTAGTAAATGATCCCCAATGTGTAGGAAAGTCCAGAGCAGCAGGAATGATGGTGCAAAGCCGTATGACCCGTGGCAGTAAGTCCCAATAAATAAATCCAAAAAAATAGGCAGCACTCCAGAATCTGGTCAAAAAAATTAAAGGTAAAATTTTATTCCATTGCGACGTTTCAGTGTTGGCACCCACTTGAAAAAGGTGGGTGCCACCACCGAAACGTCGCAATGGAATAAAATTTTACCTTTAATTTTTTGAAAAGATTCTGGAGTGCTGCCTATTTTTTGGATTTGGATAGATAGATAGATAGATAGATAGATAGATAGAAATATATGAGATAGATAAATTCTTCATGATTCATGCTATATTATGTGATTTGATTACATAAAAGGGGGGACATTAAAGGGGTACTTACTTTTTTCTTTCAACTGATATATGTATATTAACATAAAGGGGGACATTAATCACAGTCTGTTAGACTTGGCGCACGGCAAAGTTCGGCACTTAGTGGTTTTGAGTCCCTGCGCATTATCTGACATAGTTAGTGCGTCCTATACAGATGTTTGCACGGCATCTATCACAAAAGTGCACCTAAAAAGGCACAAAATAGGCGCAGAAAATGCACCTACTCTGAGCAGCTGCACTTCCAAAAAACTTCCCTTTTCATTACTAAAAACATACATTTTAGGTTCCCAAATGAAGAATAACCTCTATGCAACATGGAAAATACTTCGGAGCAGTTTTAAAATGTAAAATTTCTCCAGTAAGGACTTCATCATTGTCTATGGGATCATCTCTGTGAGTGATTATTGTCTATGGCAGTGATGGCTAACCTATGACACGCGTGTCAGTGCTGACACACGTAGCCATTTTCACTGACACACGGCTGCCTGAGAGTTAAGTTTCATCCTACATGACCAGGTGCAGTAGCCGGGAGGCTGAGAGATTGCACTGAGCTTCCAGCACTCCCCCCTCCTCCTCCTCCCCCAGGGCGGCCCCTCCCCATGTGTGAGCTGTGCCTAGTGTCTCCAGTCAGCACAGGTATAAGCACAGGGCAGAGCAGGAGAGGTGACCCGGCCATACACCCAGGGGGCTCCTCTGCAGCTCCTGATAGTTGTGGTGGGGGGAAGAAGGCAGCACAGTCAGAGGTCACATCGCTGCTGCCTTGTGTGATGTCCCAGCAGCTGCCACCTCTACACTGACCATCTCCACAGCAGGGGCAAGGGAGGATAACCACTCCCATCATATAGTAAGTAAGGTCAGTGCACTGTATGATAGAAGACAGTCATCAGGGCTTGTGTGTCAGTTTTGTGATGTACAAGCCCTGAAATAATCACAATGCCTTGCAAATCGCCAGACATTACGATTATTATGCTCCTCACACCTTCTCCATGCCAAGAGGGCATGAGGGAGATGCAGACAGCGGCGCCTGCGCCCTCGCTGTAACCTGTGAACTTTCATGACAGAAAGTTCACAGGTTACTAAGCATTTACACACGTGTCTGATTGTAACCGATCTATTACAGTGTGCGATTTGCACATAGTAATAGATGATTGGGAAAATCCCCATATACTGCCATACTGTAGTATGGCAGTACATGGTAGGATCAATCAGACAACCTACGGTTAAAGTACCCTAGAAGTTAAATAGTATACAGATTTATTATTTAAACAAATATCACAAAATTATGTTTTTTTGTCAAGGTGACACACCACCCGAGTTATGTTCGGGTTTTTGGCGAATTTTGACACACCAAGCTCAAAAGGTTGCCCATCACTGGTCTATGGGATCATCTCTGGGAGTGATTATTGTCTATGGGATCATCTCTGTGAGTGATTATTGTCTATGGGATCATCTCTGGGAGTGATTATTGTCTATGGGATCATCTCTGTGAGTGATTATTGTCTATGGGATCATCTCTGGGAGTGATTATTGTCTATGGGATCATCTCTGGGAGTGATTACTGTCTATGGGATCATCTCTGGGAGTGATCATTGTCTATGGGATCATCTCTGGGAGTGATTATTGTCTATGGGATCATCTCTGGGAGTGATTATTGTCTTATTGTACAGATCTGAGAATATTATCAGTCTCCATTTCATGTAAATTATAATAAAAAAGGAAAAGACTCATTTCAGCAAGAATTTTTTTTTACATCTCTGTCACTTTTAGTCCCTGCAGTTACATCACAATGATAGTTTTTTTGAGCAGAGATGAAGCCCTGAACGTTCTGTCACATTTTCTCAGTCTCCTTTCATTATTGCTCACAAATGAGATCTAACAATTAGAGACAAATTTGTTGCAAATTTAGGCGCAAATGAATCGGACATGCGACAATTCCAAAACGCATTTACTAAGGCAGAACTAGATCCATCATAGATCAGGAGCCAAAAAGGAGAACAAACCAGGCGAAAAAACAGGCGAACCTGAGACCCAGTATGATTAATGTCCCCCCTATTGTATATCTTTAGAATGCTTGATTTGTTGTAATAACATAGTATTAGTATAAGTATTTGTTGTTGGTACAAAGATGCAGTGGATTGCCAGCAATGTGTACCATGCATGAACCCCTTTAATCATAGTGGGGGATGTTTATCATAAGCCTCTTAGAGCAGAACTGTTCTAGTTGCCTATGGCAGCCAATCAGAGCTCGGCTTTCATTTTCCCACAGCTGTTTATAAAATTAAAGCTGAGCTCTGATTGGTTTGCATGGGCAACAAGAAACTTGATGCTAAATCTCCAGCATCTCTTCGCCTTTTTTGCACCAACTTTTTTGTTCCTTTTCTTGTCTTGTAATTTATGTACGTTTTTTTTTGCCTTATTAATTCTTGCACCTAATTTTGCGCCTAATTTGTCACAAATTATTCCCCTACAAAGTAGATCTCATTTGCGACCAATAAGGAAGCTAGATTGAGACTACATTTAGTTGCAAGTTGTAAAAAATTGCGCACAAACAAGCAAAAAAATTATGATCAATGTCCCCCTTGATTTTTTTCATGAAATATGATATACAGGCAGTCCCCGGGTTACATACAAGATAGGGTCTGTAGGTTTGTTCTTAAGTCGAGTTTGTATGTAAGTCGGAACCGTATATTTTTTTATTGTAATCCGAGCCGGAACTTTTTTGGTCTCTGTGACAATTGGATTTTAAAATGTTGGGTTGTCATAAGAATCAGGATTAACAATAAAGGTTCATTGCAGACACCTGTGATAACTGTTACAGCTGATTATTGTAGCCTGGGGCTAAAGTACAGTAACTTACCAATATCCAGAGGTCCGTTTGTAACTAGGGGTCGTATGTAAGTCGAGTGTTCTTAAGTAGGGGACCGCCTGTATATATATACGGTATATATGATAGAAATCAAAGATATGAGAAATGAGAGATGTAAAACATCTAGATAAATAAAAAAAGAAGAAAATAGATTGATAGGTAGGTAGATCTCTACCTATAAGATAATAGATAAATTATTCACATTTTTTCATGTAAAATATAGGAAATAGATCGATAGAGAGATACAAAAGGCTAACGTCCACTCGTTGTTGACACTTGTGGTAACATCACATTCACATACCATTTTGTGAAAGCAAATGTTAATAGCAATTTAATTCGGGAAATCTCTTCTCCCCGGCTTTTGTATTTTGTTAAAAATGCAATGTAAACACCACCTGTGAACTTGCCCTATACCTTTAAGGTGACCTACATATGGAAAAGTCCTAAATCAGTGGTTCTCAATCTTTCTAATGCTGTGAACCCGCAATACAGTTCCTCATGTTGCGGTGACCCCAAACCTTGTGATTTGCAGTAAAAACGCAATAAAATTGCAGCTCCGATGGCTTTAGGCGACTCCCGGTTTTGGTTGTTCGACCCCCGCTGGGGTCGCGACCGACAGGTTGAGAACCACTGTCCTAAATCAATCCACAAGTAAATCTGACCTACAACTTGCAATGATTTCACAATTTTTTGGTCAGATTTTTCAATGGATTTACAGAAGATTTCTCTTCTCTCAACAGTAGCAGCGAATATATCCATGTAGTGGTAATAAAATACATTACCTTCCTCTGCATAGTAATGTTACAATATAAAGATTACATAATGACACTCACCCGCACAGGAGACAGCCAGAAGCAGACTCCACTGGAGCAGGACCTTCACCCCCTGCCAATGCATCCTAATGGAAGGGACACATCTGTTGCAGCTTTCCAAGGAGTTTATATTCCCTATCCAAAATTTCCCAGAAATTCTCCAGAAATTCATGAATCGATTTGGCAGGGAAGCCGACAATTATGATAAATCATTTTGGTACTGAATATAATCAGATATGAAATATCTATTCTGTTAAATTTCATTAGAAATGAGAGGGGTGATTTTCGTATTTAAAGTTATCTTCTAGTTATAGAGGAAAACCCCTGGTCTGCAGAAATAGGTTCTTACCTCCTACCGGCTCCATGTTCATCCTCTAAGTTGAGCTGTTGGCACTTCCTAACTTGCCGCTTCGTCTGTCATGTGCCAGTTGTGGACATTTAGCCACAGAAGGGGGAACGCTGATGTACTGTACCAGGGGCGGATTTAGACTGCCATGGGCCCTGGGCTGTATGAATATTCTAGCCCCTAAAAGTCTGGGATTCACTTCTTACATATGCTACTAGAATGGAGAATGGAGGACGAGTCCTGCGGTTTCAGGACCTTTGGAGGGCCTTCAAAGATCCAGAAATGGTTCCTATGTACACGTGTATTGAGAACAGGAACAGATGTGCAAGGATTTTTTGGATAAAGGTCCTGCCCAAATCACTTGTACCCTCAGATATCTTCTACATAACGTAAAGTTAATCTACCATCAGGTTCATGGATTGTGTACCAAGCACACTTGATGGAAATCCACGGGAAGATGGTCTTGGTGGAATCGGCGCTGCATCGCTGAATGAAGAAATGGTTAACTTGTATCCGTTTTTTATTGGTAAAACACAACGCGTTTCAGCTCTGGACAGGAGCCTTCGTCAGGTGAAATCATATACCATATACCATATGACTTCACCTGACAAAGGCTCCTGTCCGGAGTCGAAACTGTTATGCTACAACGTTATCTTCTTAGGTTCCGAGGGGAAAAAGAAAAGGTCGGCACTCACCATCCAGTAGAAATATCTTTGTCTTTATTTCATCTCTTCATAAAAGACGTTCGAGCGACACAGGGAGGGATACAACAAGCAGGGGATAAGTGCGTGAAGGCCGACGCGTTTCATCTTGCCTCAGCATTTATTTCTCTCATCTGTGTAGCATGTGTTTTTCACAGATTCTCATGAACTGTAGTCAGAGTGATGTGTGAAAAACACATGCGCTACTGTTTAAACGAACAGGCACTTAGCCAGTTAATAAAGCGCACTAATCTATAAAACAATATTGCATTGCATACATGCATGTGCCATACGTTAAAAAAGAAAGCACTAGTCAGTATGGCTTTTTCTTCTAGTTGGGATCGATGTGTAGTAGATTTGGCTTATTGTTCAGATGGCGAGGTTACTTAATGTACACTCGTGGAATGTACGAGGGTTAGGAGAGGCGAATAAAAGGTATGCTGTTATGAGAGCCCTGAAAGCTATACCTGACTCCATTATATGCTTACAAGAGACCCATATGACCACTGAAACGGTGCATCTTCTCAATAGGTCTTGGATTGGGATGGCATATCATTCTTATTTTACAACCAGCTCTAGGGGGGTAAGCGTGCTTATCCATAAAAATATACCATTTAGATGCTCTAGAACCCTAATTGACTCAGAAGGGCGCTTTGTGTGCTTAGCGGGTACAATCTATCAGACAGATATATGTATAGCAGCAATTTATGTTCCCCCTCCGTATAATGCAGGGATTATTAAAACCATTTTATCATTTGTAATGACTGATCCGAATGTACCAGTTCTTCTGATAGGGGACTATAACTGTTGGTTACAGGCACACCTTGATAAGTTTCACACGGGGACAATACCCGCAGACAGCCCCCCTACGGCGCTGGCACGCTTGTTGGGAGAGGTGCAACTGATGGATATTTGGAGGGTCCGTAATCCACAGGACAGGAGATACTCCTGTTTCTCGGCCTCGTATATGTCGCTTTCCCGTATAGATCTGGCTATAGGGAATGACAGGTTAATGAGACTAGTCACCCAGGTCTCTTATGGCACATGAACATTATCAGACCATGCCCCAATTCAGATTAGCCTTAATATAGGAGTCCCTGAGCACCGCCAAAGACCTATGTGGAAGTTGAACCCCTATTGGCTTCCAATTCTAAATAATGTCCCAGAGGAGGAATTTTATATGAATAACACACCTAGGGACGGCAGTGCTAGCATTTGGGATGCAGCTAAGTCGCATCTTAGAGGTTTGTACTACAAACATATCTCGAGGGTTAAAAAGCGCAGCTCTAATCTCACGAATACGTTAAATAAGAGAGTAGATACTACTGAAATGGAATATGTGGAGATGCCATCGGAAGCTAACAGGGAAAAGTGGCTGGAGGCACAAAAGCTCCTTACTGAGCACTTACTTCAGCAGGCGGCCAATAAGCGCTTCTTTATAAAACAACACTACTTTATTGAGGGGGAAAGTGCAGGTCATTTGTTGGCCACAATTGTTAATGCTCAAAATGGGGTAGCACATGTCCCCTCTTTGAGATCTGATACTGGCGCCCTGATGGTAGATGCAGTGGAAATTGTAGCAGAGTTCCAGAGATTTTATAGTGATCTTTATACATCTAGATTGACTAAAGATGGGTCACAAATAAGGGCATACCTAGATAAGATTCAACTACCTAGACTAACAGTGGAACACAGAGAGGCACTGGACCAGCCGATATCAGAGAAGGAATTAGAAGAGGCACTGGACTCCTTCCAGAATAATAAAGCACCAGGGTTAGATGGCTTACCAACGGAAGTCTTTAAAGAATTGAGAAAGGTGGCTACCCCAAAATTGCTAGAAGTCTATCAGGCAGCATTTGAGACCGGGAGGCTACCAGAGTCCATGAGGGAAGCAGTGGTTACAGTTATACCCAAGCCAGGGAAGGATACCCAACTGACTGAATCTTATAGGCCCATTTCATTACTGACAGTTGACATCAAGATCCTGGCCAAAATTATGGCTCGACGTTTGATGACTGTTATAGATGGGTTGATCCATCATGATCAATCCGGCTTTATGCCCAATCGCTCCACGGCGATTAATTTACGCAGGCTCTTCCTTAACATCCAGTCAGAGTCGGATAATGTGGGAGGACGGGCAGTGCTCTCACTCGATGCTGCGAAGGCTTTCGATAGCGTCGAGTGGGAGTACCTGTGGGCGGTCCTAGAAAAAGCAGGATTGGGTCCTAACTTTAGGAAATGGGTGCAGCTTTTATATACTAATCCCAAAGCAAGGGTGAGGGCTAATGGGATACTGTCCAAATCTTTTGATCTAACCAGGGGGACAAGGCAGGGGTGCCCTCTGTCACCCTTGCTGTTCGCCTTGGCAATAGAGCCACTGGCACAAATGCTGAGGGACAGTCAGTCGATTACAGGGCTCAAATATAACTTGCACACGGAGAAAGTAGCCCTATATGCAGACGATCTGCTTCTTTTCCTGGGTGACACAGGAGTATCGTTAGAGAGTGCAATTGGTATTATAGGACAGTTTGGAGACTATTCTGGACTCCGTATAAATTGGAATAAGTCGGTACTATTGCCTATTGATCCCCTCTCAGAAGACTCCACGGTAGCTAACACTCCCATTCAGGTAGTGAATACATTAAAGTATCTTGGTATTCAAATTTCAGCTAGGGTGCAAGACTACTTACAGCTCAATTTAACCCCCCTAATTGCGAGATTCGCTGCTAAAATCACAACATGGTGCAAGCTCCCACTCTCGGTAATAGGTAGAGTCAATTTGACTAAGATGATACTGATGCCCCAATTATTGTATATTATACACAATACTCCTATATGGATTCCCCTTCGATTCTTCCATAAACTTCAGTCTCTGTTTAGAGAGCTAATCTGGAAAAAAGGGGTAGCAAGGATTAAATATGAGACGTTACAGAGGTCTAAAGAGTCAGGAGGTTTAGCAGCCCCAAATCCCTGGATTTATTTTTTGGCCTCCCAACTACAACATCTAAGAGGTTGGGGAGTGGAGGAGGGAGGAGGGGCGGTGGCGGCATTAATTGGTGAAATGACATCTCACAGACCGTTGTTGGCAGCCATCGAAGCTGGGTTCCCGGGACAGGGAGGAGCTCGGACCCCCACTCTGACACTTTTAGTTAGGGTCTGGGGGAAAATTAAGCAATTGTTGGAAGTTGATGGTTGCACCCCTTTCACCCCTATTTGGAAGAATCCAAGATTGCCGGAGTTTTTTAGGTTGGAGGGCTTTACTCCCTGGGAACAGGCGGGTGTGAAATTTGTCCATCAACTGCATTCGGAGGGTACATTTAAGGCCTTCTCTGATTTGCAGGAGCAGTTTCAGTTACCACATAGCCAGTTTTACAAATTTTTGCAGATACGCCATGCGTGGGATACACAAGTGACCACAACAAAACTCACCACTGGCACTGCTCCTGTGATCACAATAACAGCCGCTAAGGGGGAAACCTCTGGCCTGATCTCCTTATTGTATAGTCATCTGCTGGAAGCTTATCTTAAGAATTTCCCTCTTAATCTAAAGCAAAAATGGGAGGGGGATTTAGGTCCCATCTCAGATGACCAATGGGAGGGAATTTTATCATCTGTTCCTCAGGTATCCACTTCTGAAGCCCTAAGGATCTCGCATGTCTACCTCATTCACAGGGTGTATAGAATTCCTGCCTTCCTCTGTTTTGGGGCTGTGCATTCCTGGGTCGCTTCTGGAGTAGAGTGCTCACATATCTGGAAAACATATTTCAGTTGACCATTCCTAAGAATCCCCTACAATGTGTCCTGGGATTTGTTGAGGAATTACCGGGCAATGAGAGTCTCAGACTAGCGCTCAAAAGATCGCTTTACCAAGCTAGGAAGCTGATTGCTCAGAAATGGTTGAGCCCAGACCCACCTACCTTAAAAGAATACAAGGATAAAATGATTAGGCTTATTCAAATGGAAAAAGGGGTTTATCTTAAGAGGAAAGCTATTAAAAAATTCGAGAAGATCTGGGGAGTGTGGCCAGGGGCTATGCCGTGATATGTTGGCTCTACGCAAGGGAATCAATAAATTGTGCTGTTATATCTGAACAATGAACAGGAGGTGCTTATTGGTAACTAGGCTTCTTTCTTTCTGTAAAAAGATCACTATGTGCATCGTTTTATATTGTGTTTATGAGACCGTATATGTAATCAAGGGGGGAGGGGGGCTGCGGGGGGGTGGGGGGTTGGGGGGGTGTTCTTTAATGTTTGTTACAAAATTGAAAAATGTTCAATAAAAAAATTTATTTGATTTAAAAAAAAAAAAAAGAAAGCACTATTCAATTTTTCACTGTTGTGTGACCCAAGTCAGTTTTCTATGATAGACTTTATAAGGGGTGCATTCCCACGTTCAACTTTTCTGATGCAGAAAGCTAAAAATGCTGTACTTTTCCTCGATTAAAAATGCTCCTCAGAAATACTAAGAGCATTTTTACTCTGACACAAAAAATTGACTGCAGAATACAGCTTATAAAGGGGTGCTGTATATATTGATTGATCAGGGTGGTACTGTATATAAAATGATTAGGAGCTGTATATAACAGGGTGGGATACATTATTTACATATATATTATATATATGTTATTGGGGTGCTGTGCATACTATAATTCTAGTATTATACATATATTTACAGTATTTAATGAAGGGATGTTTTATATGTGTGGGAGAGTGAGGTCAGTTGTGTTGTGAGAGGTATATAATATTTAGGAGCACAGTGTTGTTATCCAAGTGACTTTATACTGTAATTGACTGTGGTATTTTTAGGGACGCCAGGTGGAGATGTGCTGCATGCAGCTGAAGATATCTGCCCGTGAATTCAGCTGTGATCCGTCATGGATGGTAGAACCCGAAATAAAGTCCTTTCCATATGGAAGAGATTGTCATCTCTAAGGTACTAGATGCAGCGAATGCCTCTCAGTCAGTCACAGAGTGTCAGTGATCCTGCCTGTTGGAATGTTAACAATTGCTAGTAAAGTTTTCAACATTTACTAAACAGGATGTGGACACCTTTAACCCCTTAAGGACGCAGCCATTTTGTAGCTTAAAGAGGACCTGTCACCTAAATTTTCGGCACTAGGAGCTGCTTACTAAAGTAAGCAGCTCCTAGTGCTTGATCAAACGCCGCAGTGTTAGAGTGATAGAGTGATTTATTTTGATGTCACGCAGCTTACAAATTGGATATCGATTTTATGTATTTCATTTATCTTGGGGATAAATACTGTTTTGAATGAAATTTTACATATTTAACATAAAAACCCTATATAATTAACCCATTTTCAAATCTGCACCCCTTAAAATCTCCATAGTAATTACGTTAAATCAAAAGGCAGGTGGAATTTGTTGGTTTTACTATCATCAAGCCCTAAAATATACACATTAAAATTGTCATGCAATTCCTCCAGAGTACAGGGACCCCCCACATGTGGCTGTTACTTGTTTTATGGGTGCACAGCGAGGCACAGAAGGGAAGGAGTGTCCTGCAGCTGCCAGGATTTTAGTTTTCTCATTGGCTCCTTTTGTAGGTGTTAAAATTTTAGCTTTTTCGTTGTTGGAACCATGTGACAGCATTGTTTTGCGGGATGAGATGCTTTTTCGAATGTTACCATTTTGGGGCTGGTATCTCCTATTGTTGAAAATTTAGGAACTTTTTGGTATTCACCTTATAGCCCAATAATCATGTTATCTTTATTCTATGGGTCAGTGCAATTACGGGGATACCATACATGAATATTTTTTCTTGCATTTTACTAAATTTGCCAAATAAAACCGTAATGTGGGGAAAAATCTATCATGTTTGCATCGCCGTCTTCCAAGTGGCATAACATTTTTATTTTTCTGGCTATGGAGCTTGTTTGTTGCAGGACATGTTGTGCTTTTTAACAGTATCATTCTGGAGTACATATGTTTTTTACTTTTTATTGAATTTTTTGTGGGATTAAATTGGTAAAAATCATAATATTTGGCAGGTTTTTAACAGGTTTTTTTTAGCAGCGTTCATCGAGTGGGTTCAATAATTATTTACTTTTTATACCATATATACTCAAGTATAAGCCAACCCAAGTATAAGCCGAGGCCCCTAATTTTACCACAAAAACCTGGGAAAACCTATTGACTCGAGTATAAGCCGAGGGTGGGAAATGCATTGGTCACAGTCTCCCCAGTATATAGCCTGCCGGACCATGCCCCATAGTATATAGTAAGCACCTGCCCCCCAGTATAAAGCCTGCCAGCCCATATCCCCCAGTATATAGCAAGCCCCTGCCCCAGTATATAGCCAGCACCTGCCCCCCAGTATAAAGCCTGCCAGCCCATATCCCCCAGTATATAGCAAGCCCCCTGCCCCAGTATATAGCCAGCAGCGGGGGAAGCCAGAAAGGTGAGTTTTGATATATATTTTTTACTCGAGTATAAGCCGAGTTTGGGTTATCAGCACATTTTTTTTGTGCTGAAAAACTAGGCTTATACTCGAGTATATATGGTAATTATAATTATATCGAATGACAATTACACTTTAAAGGTATTAGAAGATTAATGACAGCATGGGAGATGGGACAGACGCTCTCCAGCTGACCAGGAAACTAACCGGAGCAGAATTTTGTGATGACCTCTTCTGCAGGACATTACAGATGGGGATCAAAAATCTGCTATTATTTAGATGTTTTGCAGCAGCTGAAGTATGTATCACAGGGGTTTGCAACAGCCAAGGTGTGTATTACAATGTTAAGGCAAATTAAACTTCAAATTACAGATATTAATGATAACTACAGCCTTTGCTCAAAAAACATGACTTTATTACGTTACAATCTGTGAGGTATAATATGACAGTGGCTATAAAATGTATAAAGTACTACATATACTACATAGATAAGACAATTACTCTATTACAACTAGAATTGATTGATAGATAGAAAGAGAGACAGATAATTTAGGAGCAGTTCCATAGTAGCAGAAATCTCCAATATCTTCTGTAACCCAGTATGGCCAAAATCGTTGTAGCCTTAAAGGCAACCAACAAGCCTGATATCAGGATTTAGGCCAGTCTGTTCTTCTTATCTACAAAAAAAAAAGTAAAATACCATAAAATTACCATAAAAGGATGAATCACGATAGGCCTGCAGTGAATGGATAACATGATATCTAAATGCAGTATCTAACCACCCTGTATTATTCCTCCATATGCTTTGGTTTCTCAGTCACATGTGGGGTCTCAATCAACTTTCAGCCTGTTGATACAGCCCCCAGAGGATGGCCGCTGTGTGGGCATATATTCCGACTCTAAGAGCTGCGAGCTCAGAAGTCGAGGGTGAAAGCCAGTCAGCAGGTTACTTACAGGATCCCAGGGCCCATTACAGTCCATAGGAAGGATAAGGAAGCAAACTACTACTGAAATAAAAATGAGGGTCATCTATTTTTTTAGGAATTTGTGAATGTGTACGAGGTAATATTTGACTTTAGCTGTACAGTGGTGGGTCCCAAGACCAAATGTTACTGGTGGGCCCTATGCATCCTGGTATGACTATACACTATAATGCTCCAGTCCATGCAGGGCTAGCGTCAGGGGGCGGCAAACTAGGCATTTGCCCAGGGCCCCCTTATCCTAAAGGGTCTCCCTGCATGTAGATTTTTGTGTGCAGAGGATGTATTGCTCCTTAAATACCACTTGGTTGTATGCCAGGGGGTAGATGGTTATCATTTATTTCCTGTCTATATATCCATCATCTATCTATCTATCTATCTATCTATCTCATATCTATCTATCTATCTATCTATCTATCTCATATCTATCTATCTATCTCATATCTATCTATCTATCTATCTATCTCATATCTATCTATCTATCTATCTATCTATCTATCTATCTATCTATCTCATATCTATCTATCTATCTATCTATCTATCTATCTATCTATCTATCTATCTCATATCTATCTATCTCATATCTATCTATCTATCTATCTATCTATCTCATATCTATCTATCTATCTATCTATCTATCTCATATCTATCTATCTATCTATCTCATATCTATCTATCTCATATCTATCTATCTCATATCTATCTATCTCATATCTATCTATCTATCTATCTATCTATCTATCTATCTATCTATCTATCTATCTATCTATCTATCCTATATCTATCTATCTATCTATCCTATATCTATCTATCTATCTCAGATCTATCTATCTATCTATCTATCTATCTATCTATCTATTATCTATCTATCTATCTCAGATCTATCTATCTATCTATCTATCTATCTATCTATCTATCTATCTATCTATCTATCTATCTATCTTCTATTTACCTATCTATTATCTATCCATCTATCAATTGATCTTTTATCTTTCTTCTACTCTATCTATCTATTTTCTGTCATCTATCAAGCTATCTATATATAATCTACTTTATATTTATGCATTTTTGAAAAAAATTATATATCCCCCAAGCTGACCCAATTCCCATCTATTAAACATTATGGTATCATGATACATACTAGAACTATACCCAAAGGGTCCCAGTGATAAAGTGTTGGTGTCTAGTTGTTCCATAGAAGCCTGGACATCACGTCTTAGTCTTGGGGAGATACAGCCTTTGGTGCAGCGATTCGGGGAGGTGGCATTGTGACAGATGACGACATTAGCGGCCAGGTAAATATCTTGGGATTGATCAAACTTAAACAAGTGAAAAGTGAATCGCTGCAGGCGGGGGTCATCCACCTGGTGGACCTGTAAGGTAGAGTCTTGACGGCACCTGAGAACAGAAGAAAGTTATTTCTATTAGATTTCTCATGTTAAAGGAAATCTACCACCAAAATCTAGCATCATAAACTTGGGGCACTTACTGATAGATCCAAGCACTGTGATTGTGGGAAGCTTCTTATATTCATTATCCCTGGTCTCTTTCCTATAAAAATAACTATTATATTTATGCAAATGAGCCATAAGGGCTCTCTCCGTTCCCTCTGCTCACTTGGCACTCCCCCCTCCCTCTGCCTGATGTTACAACAAGAAGATTACTACAGTCACGGTGCCTGGATCTATGAGTTTATAAGTGTTCATGGATTATCATGATGGATTTTGATGGTAGATTTCCCTTAAAGTGTCAATATTGTGTAAGGATGTGCTCAGAACAACCATCAAATCTCTTTTATGGAACTCTAATTTCTCACCCATTTTGGATGACTGTATATTTCTTTGTTGTGTTCTCTGGTGCGGGGGAGGCGGTGAGGGTCTCTGTGAGGATCTGCAGTCCCTTTTCTTCTGACACAACCTTAAACTCCACATGTAGACTGCTGTGCAGGTCTAACTCATGAGGATACAGTGTGAGCGGCTCAGTGAAGCTGTCGCTCTGGTAGAGTTGCATTGAGACGTTGTAATAACCCTTACAGATCACATTGTTCACTTTAGGGTTAATGAGCAGCTCCACTGACTTATTACTCTCCATCTCACATCTGACTGGGATCTCAATGCGATGGACGTCTGTGTTGGGGATAGTTCCGTAGATTGTGTTAGCGTAGAAGGTCGTCCCATCCTCAGTCTGAAAGAAGTAAATTGTTTAGCATTGGTGATTCCTACTATAGTCAGCATGTTTTAACGAAGGAGGAGATGAGCGGATTGTACATAGTGTCCTATCTGCAGGGAGCATGTTACAAGAGTAGGAAGAGCTAAACCGATAGCACATAGGTCAGTGATGGCGAACATTTTAGCGGCCGATTGCCCAAACTGCAACCCAAAACTCCCCTTATTTATCGTGAGGTGCCAACCAAAAATTAAAGCAGTGACTTATTGCTCCCTGTTCAACAACTTTCAATCATATTGGCCTCCTGAGGACAGCAACACAGTAGAAAAATGGACCATTTTCATCAGTTTAGATTCTTTCCAGTTTCCCTCTGTACACAGAATCGTTGGGCCAGCAGGAGGTCCTCCAAAAATAATTTGACCCTGTCTAATTCTCTCTCTTCCTACAGTCCCAAGTAGGGAAGTCAGTATCAAAATATGACTGAAAGCAGCATCTTTTAAGTTGCTTGGAACTGCAGGAAGATTCTTTGAGTCCTGTCTGGTGTGCTGGGGTGATGGCCGGGTGCCCACAAAAAGGGCTTTGAGTGCCGCCTCTGGCACCCGTGCCATAGGTTTGTAACAAGGGGCTGCAGTGTGGATCTTTGTCCAGTAGATGGCACCAGGGTACAGAAGAGGAGATTCTGCAAGGAGCAGGAAAAGGAAGTGATTCAGTGTGAGAGGTCAGAGGAGCTGATAAGAGGCAGAAGTGTTGCTGTGCCTGTGTGCTCCTGGCTAAGATATAAGCCCCTACTTGGTACTAAGGAGAGAAAGTACTGTGCCCAGAACTCTGGTGGTGAGCACCAGAAAAGGACAGTCTGCAGGTGAGGTCTTAGGACAGCGTGGACGGAGAGGGAGTCTCCCGTACCGCAGGCGTGCGGCTGAAGAAAGACCCCCATTCCTGCAGTGAGGCTAAAGGAAATCCGTCTGCATTATTATCTGCATTATAAAGACATTTTCTGTATTTATTACTAGTTCAGTAAATTTTATTGTTATATTCAGCACGTTGTCTGTCGTCTCCCCTGCAACATTACAGGTTAGCCACCACTGACATAGGTACTATAAGTAGGCAAAATGATTTAGAGCAGGGGGAGCTGAGTAGATTGTATATAGTGTCCTATCTGCAGGCAGCATGTGCAGAGCAAGAGGAGCTGAGCAGATTGTACATAGTGTCCTATCTGCAGGCAGCATGTACAGAGCAAGAAAAGCTGAGCAGGTTGTACATAGTGTCCTATCTGCAGGCAGCATGTACAGAGCAAGAGAAGCTGAGCAGATTGTACATAGTGTCCTATCTGCAGGCAGCATGTACAGAGCAAGAGGAGCTGAGCAGATTGTACATAGTGTCCTATCTGCAGGCAGCATGTACAGAGCAAGAGGAGCTGAGCAGATTGTACATAGTGTCCTATCTGCAGGCAGCATGTACAGAGCAAGAGGAGCTGGGCAGATTGTACATAGTGTCCTATCTGCAGGCAGCATGTACAGAGCAAGAGGAGCTGAGCAGATTGTACAATGTGTCCTATCTGCAGGCAGCATGTACAGAGCAAGAGGAGCTGAGCAGATTGTACATAGTGTCCTATCTGCAGGCAGCATGTACAGAGCAAGAGGAGCTGAGCAGATTGTACATAGTGTCCTATCTGCAGGCAGCATGTACAGAGCAAGAAAAGCTGAGCAGGTTGTACATAGTGTCCTATCTGCAGGCAGCATGTACAGAGCAAGAGAAGCTGAGCAGATTGTACATAGTGTCCTATCTGCAGGCAGCATGTACAGAGCAAGAGGAGCTGAGCAGATTGTACATAGTGTCCTATCTGCAGGCAGCATGTACAGAGCAAGAGGAGCTGAGCAGATTGTACATAGTGTCCTATCTGCAGGCAGCATGTACAGAGCAAGAGGAGCTGGGCAGATTGTACATAGTGTCCTATCTGCAGACAGCATGTACAGAGCAAGAGGAGCTGAGCAGATTGTACAAAGTGTCCTATCTGCAGGCAGCATGTACAGAGCAAGAGGAGCTGAGCAGATTGTACATAGTGTCCTATCTGAAGGCAGCATGTTATAGAGCAAGAGGAGCTGAGCAGATTGTACGTAGTGTCCTATCTGCAGGCAGCATGTACAGAGCAAGAGGAGCTGAGCAGATTGTACATAGTGTCCTATCTGCAGGCAGCATGTACAGAGCAAGAGGAGCTGAGCAGATTGTACATAGTGTCCTATCTGCAGGCAGCATGTACAGAGCAAGAGGAGCTGAGCAGATTGTACATAGTGTCCTATCTGCAGGCAGCATATACAGAGCAAGAGGAGCTAAGCAGATTGTACGTAGTGTCCTATCTGCAGGCAGCATGTACAGAGCAAGAGGAGCTGAGCAGATTGTACATAGTGTCCTATCTGCAGGCAGCATATACAGAGCAAGAGGAGCTGAGCAGATTGTACATAGTGTCCTATCTGAAGGCAGCATGTTATAGAGCAAGAGGAGCTGAGCAGATTGTACATAGTGTCCTATCTGCAGGCAGCATGTACAGAGCAAGAGGAGCTGAGCTGATTGTACATAGTGTCCTATCTGCAGGCAGCATGTACAGAGCAAGAGGAGCTGAGCAGATTGTACATAGTGTCCTATCTGCAGGGAGCATATACAGAGCAAGAGGAGCTGAGCAGATTGTACATAGTGTCCTATCTGCAGGCAGCATGTACAGAGCAAGAGGAGCTGAGCAGATTGTACATAGTGTCCTATCTGCAGGCAGCATGTTATAGAGTAAGAGGAGCTAAGCAGATTGTACGTAGTGTCCTATCTGCAGGCAGCATGTACAGAGCAAAAGGAGCTGAGCAGGTTGTATATAGTGTCCTATCTGCAGGCAGCATGTACAGAGCAAGAGGAGCTGAGCAGATTGTACAAAGTGTCCTATCTGCAGGCAGCATGTTATAGAGCAGGAGGAGCTGAGCAAATTGTATATAGGGTCCTATCTGCAGGCAGCATATGATAGAGCAACAGGAGCTTAGCAGATTAACAGGAAATATTCCAAAAATCTTCTTTTTATGTATCACACATCTCCTCCTGCTCTATAAAATGCTGGCCCAGATTTACTAAAGACCTTACGCCTGTTTTCTGTCAGACTTTGCACATTGTTTCATATGCAAACTCCTTGCACGTGTATTTAAGAAGTGTCCAAGACACATTTGTGTCACATGCGACCCTTTTGTGGCATGGCTGCACTATTTTTCATAAATGTGGGACGATGTCTGCAGAATGAAAACTATGAACATCTGCTCAGCTCCTCCTGCTCTTGGTTTAGCACTACCATGCCTTAAATAATTATATCCTAACATAATGAACCACAATAAATGAAAAAAAGTAATATCCTTACCAGGACACTGGATCCACATCTGTTGAATGGTATTTTGATGAGATACTTATCCTTCTCCTTTACTGCTTTGCACTGAGGATCTTTAAGATGAACGTTAAGTACATCTAGGTGGGCTTCAGACAGCAAACTTTTTGGTAGGATATATTCAGCCATATGCGGGAGGCAACGGATCGAACATTCTTCTGCTTATCCAAAAAAAAGTTAAAAATCAGGATGTTAAATCAACAAACTAGGAGAGGAAACCCGTATCTGTGAAAGCCACTTTGCTGCTATGTATTACTCCCCTCCCAAGAGAAAATACCTTGTCGGCAAATATTTACGAGATAGGCCTAATAATCGTACCTGGATTTGGGAACTGCCCCACTGAGTATCCATAAGAAGTATAAGTTCCTGTTCCAAAAGCATAGAATGTGAAGGTTGATGTCTCATGGTATATCTCATGTTTGCCTTCAGTTTTACCCAATTTGACTTCCCAACCTCGAAACCCGTTGAATTCTTTCTTGGTTGTTGAATAAGAACTTAGTGGTGTCCCATCTATGAAGAATCCGGAGACTGAAGATGTATTAGAAACAATGAGGAGGAAGTTGTCATGTGAAGACCGGGTCACAAACCTGTAGTATTGCCTCCCCAGTAATGATGGTGGGACTGTAGTAAGAAAAGGTTCGTAGTAATAACGTAAACTACTTGTGTAAGCATAATTAGTTAGATATGAAACCATAATGGGTTGGGTAGAATTAACTAGCTTGATGGAATTTACTGTGACTTGAACATGAGAGCCTTCTTGAAGATTGTGTGTAGAAGTTCCTGAGGAACTAGTGACGTTCACGATGGTATCGTTACTGGATGCCATGATATTAATGATATCTGAAGTGTGCGCTAAGAAGGGAAACACAGCAAAGAATGTGCCCCAATTCTTCACAGGATGGAGCTGTTCCATTGTGGGGTTCCAGTTGTATCCTGGATTATTGGAATGACCTGTGAACACGGCCACAGGGGCTGAAGATGAGATTTTGGTTCCTGTGAGGTCATAAGAACTTAGAAACTGAATGACTTCTCGTTGCTTGAGAGACAGTGATAAGACCTTTCCCTTACTGTAAGATACTCCTCCATATGTGATCGTCGCTGAGACTGTCACATTCACATGAGCGATGCTCTCAAAGCCATTGGCAATTGAGAATTCTTTTGAAGCTGAGGATGATAAGGATGGAGTGGAAATGTAGTATTCCTGAC
Source organism: Engystomops pustulosus (assembly GCF_040894005.1). Taxonomy (NCBI): domain Eukaryota; kingdom Metazoa; phylum Chordata; class Amphibia; order Anura; family Leptodactylidae; genus Engystomops; species Engystomops pustulosus. Next base: position 11,532,524 of record NC_092420.1, on the reverse strand, counting down.
CCAGGTCTTCTTGTGGTAAACAGGCAGTGGCATCAGCAGTGTTAGAACCATCGTAAAACGCATAAACAGAAATGGCCACATTGGAGGAAATCACAACCACTTTGGAAGTGATGGAGCTCTCAGTGATCATAAATGGGTAGTCCAGGGTCACCCGGGAACTGCTGTCCTTGTCGACTTGAATCGTCTTATTGAAGGATGGCTGTGACGCGGTCACTGTGACCCTAGCCGCTTTATCACAGGTCACAAGATACAGATGCAGCTTTGTTGTGTAAGCTGTTTTCGGATTGTACATGAAAACCATTGCAAATGTTTTCTGTATTTGTCCTGTGCATAAAATAAAAATAGGTAAAATAGTATAGTTATTTCTATCTATCTATCTATCTATCTCCTATCTATCTATCTATCTATCTATCTATCTATCTATCTATCTATCTATCTATCTATCTATCTATCTATCTCATATCTATCTATCTATCTATCTCATATCTATCTACCTCATATCTATCTATCTCATATCTATCTATCTATCTATCTCATATCTATCTATCTATCTCATATCTATCTATCTATCTCATATCTATCTATCTATCTCATATATATATATATCTATCTATCTCATATCTATCTATCTATGTCCAAAAAATAGGCAGCAAAAGAAGTAAAAAATCTAGGGTGAAGTTTTATTCCAATGTGACGTTTCGGACCATTGCAATGGAATAAAACTTCACCCTTGACTTCATTCGGGAGTGCTGCCTATTTTTTGGACTTACTGCCACGGATCCTACGGCTTTGCACCACCACCTTCACTGCGTTGTGCTGCTCTGGACTTTCCTATACATTATCTCTCTATCTATCTATGTATCCATGGACATCTGATAAATTCAGTGACCATTTTTTAACAGAATAAATGGTATGAAATGTTATTAACATCCGTAGCCAATAGATAAATATTTTTATATCAAAACACAAGAAGCAGAAACTATGGGAGGAGTCCTTGTAGCTATATGGTTCAACACCCGTTCTTGGCCACTATGCCTGTTTTTAAGATGGCTCTTACATCTTAACCACAAAGCAGGAACCCAAAAGCTGCCAAACCTTAAATTATGGGAGGGACCATTCCATATTGACTCCAAGGACCCCTAAGCAGAAACATGTCTACTGGAATGCCAGAAACACCTTTGGAGACAATATTGCCCCCCCCCCCCCCGATTACCAGAGCTAGTCATCCAAAATAGGAGCAGAAATGGATATTGGCATTCAGCAAAAGAAGTGTTGGCTTTTATAAAGACATGTGCAGAAAACAATCAACACCCAATATAAGGTACATTTGGTGGTTTATGTGGTGACAGGTTCCCTTTAAATGGATAAATCTCCATTGTACAATACCTGGCTGTAAAAGGCATTTTTCTGTTAATTGAGAGGATGAAGACAGTTTGGCTGCAGAAAAAAAAAAATCATGTCAATTAAATGTTTAATTTTTAAAGGAAAATTTAAATACAATGATGATATAATTAGCCACATGTATGTAATTGAAAGGTATTACAAATAACCCAAAAATAATGATAATTTAAAAATATAGAAATATTCCTAAATAACCGTAAAGAAATAGATTTAGGAGATATGAAATATAAAATTATAGGATGTGTCTAATGTGATAGAGGCGAATTGCCTCTGCATTCTACGATATCTGGGATAAAATATTACAATTGGGCTGGATTACTTCTAAGAGTCAGAAATTTTGGTCAAATTTTGAATTAGTTGGAACATTTCAAAAGGACAAAATAAATTTTTTGTTTTATTGACAAATTAAATATTGATTGTAATTTGATGTCTGTAATCGGTGGAGCCATTTCTTTTTAAAATTTTTATAGAAGTGAAATCTTTTAATTAAGCATTTTGTGCGTTTGATTTATAACATAACTTAATGTTAAAGGGGTTTGCCCATAAAAGAAAATTCTCAAATTTCAATCCCCTAGTAAAGATACTTTTTAACCCCTTACTTTACAACTTTACTCTGTTTTAGCTCCTATAACTCAGTGATGGTCAGTGTAATATTCCAGGGTGTGGACGAGGACTCTCTAAGCAGACACTTCATGATCCCTGTGAGATGTGAGATACAGTGAGCTGACAATGTGATTAGATTATCAGATTCCAGGTTTATATACACTTTTATTTACCTTCTGAACATTGTATTAGTATCTGACACATAGATAGAGAGATGAGACAGATCAGAGATAAGATGAGATGATGAGATCCATGAGATGTTTCATATTACACACAATGACATTCATAGCTCTGCTACAACTCTGCTCTGCCACAACACACTATCAGATCTGATGTGCCTCCCTCTTCTTTCCCCCGGATAAAGAACTTATCTGCCTGTAGCTTGTAGCTCTCCTAACCATGTGATGTGTTGTTTGTCGGCAGGAAGTGTGCATCAGTGTGAGCTCAACCTGGACTGCAAGGGTGTGAAACCAGGGGCAACTAAAATTGTGTGCACCAGGACTAATAGAGACAGGTTGGACTCATATCTATAAAATGCATTTTTATTTGTAAATAACAGTGAATTAGATAATGTGTAATCCTGAGTATATTTAAGAAACTTGTCTTTGTGGGACTATCCCTTTATATACTATTGAAGAGATTTCTAATAGTTAATATTGTGTCTGGTAATTTTTATTGTTAAAAAAAGACCCAAAAGTACTAAAAATATCATAGGTTATGAAAACTAAAGCATTTTGTTAATGCGATTGGGCTTGTTCCAATTCCCATATTTTGGTTTGGAAAGGAATATTTTTTCCAAATGTGGAGTAATTGGCTTACTTACTATGAAATATGATCAATTTTCTATACTCTATGAAATCTCATTTTTGGAGAGAATTACACATATTCGTTAGTTTATTCGAAAAAAAGCATGCAAGTGTTCTACCACAGCTATAATACACTCGGCATGTGATGACATATACGGTATCTATAAATTATCATAGTGACTTCTAAGGAGACACTCACCTGCATTAGAGAAAGTCGGAATCAGACTCCACAGGAGCACAATCTTCACAGTGTGACAATACATCTTGAAGAAATGGATATAACTGCCCAAACTTCTCTAGGAGCTTATATACATTGTCCATACGGTGACTGAATTTCTCCAGAAATCTCTTTCCTCATTTGGCCACAATTTAGCAGGAATATTGACATGACCACTCCTATTATTATTAAAGCCACAGCTATGTAAACTCTGAACACAGTACAATAGTATAATGTATGGAAGTTGCTGTACTGTATGTGACCACTAGGGAGGCTGTAGATTGGATAGTGTCCAATGCTGTATTTTATACACATGTGATACATTGTAGGATGAAAATACTGTGTACAGGAAACTGGTCCAAAAACATTTGTCCAATCCATGTAATGTTTTGTAGAAGGCTGGAATGCAGCCGTCTTCCTTAAGATTCAGCTACAAGTGCGGGATGAAAAGATCTCCCAGTATACGAATGTGGGAAATATATCCCTAGAGTGTTTTGAGAAATGCTCCTCTGTGTCGCACCTTGTTGTTATGCTGCAACTACAGGGACAGGTTGGTCAGTGAAAGGGTTTAGGACCCAGAGACACTCTACAAATGAAGCCACTCTCAATACCTACCGGTATGTGGGGACATAGAGGGGCAAAACACACATCCAGATTCCAATGGAATTTTAAGTATCATGCTATGGAATGATAATCTAATAATTCTCAATTTTTATTTCTGTCCATTGTATTGGAAGGCTAACCTGTTGACTAAGGGAACCGATTCATCTTATGGATTTCTGATTAATGCTCTTAGGATATTTCTTTTATATAAGCTTTCTAGAGAGCAATGTTTGGTCTTTCTTTATTATCATTTTCCTTGGTAAGAAACCGTCAAGGAATGTTAGTTCACCGAAAGCATCATCAAAAATTATATTTCCCTTCCATTTCTGAGGCTCCAAAATAAAATGGGTTTCTATTCATCCCTTAAAGTGGTTGGAAAAACGTAGGTCTATCTGCGTCCCCTTCATGGTCCCCTACATAAGAAACCTTGTGGTTTTTGGGAATTATATGATCCAATATTATGTTATACTCCTAAGTATGATGTTTCTTTGAATATAATGGAGACACTTCCAATGAGATCTTCCCATGGATAGTTTTCTTATGAGTTCTTTAGATAATTTGTTTATCCTATTACCATTGTATTAGCACTACATAATGCTGAAAAACAAAATAGATTTATCAAAGTAGAATGAATCCAATTCATGATTGGTCCAACTGCTGGATGGATCAGCGAATTGTGAACTTATCAGAAAAATAATTTGTCATTAATCTTGTGTATATTTTTTTCATGTAGCTCCTTGAATTCATGATGTGATCAAGGGAATGGTCCAATTTCTATACTCTCATAATAATTCATATTATTTTTTTATGTTATTTTCTTCTTTGATATTATCTGATATCATGAAGTTTTGGCTTTGAAGCCCCCCCTCCCCCGCCCGACAATTTAGGGAGGGTGCGCACCGACTATTGTTGTCCTCAGGGTATATATATATAGTATAGTTAGGAGTTGCCTGCACTCTGTGTCCTATAGGGTTGGGTTTAGGCAATTACGTCGCAGGTTGCACCTATACCCCCTCTCCTCGTTCTACTTTACTGTTTTCTTGTGTTTTTATCTCAAATGTTATTTGCACAATATTTCTCAAGTCCCAGCTGGCGGAAAGAAAGTGTTAATCAGTCCCCCAGGTGTTTCACTTACAAGCCAGGAGTCCGGTTGGGCATACCGCTCCTGGAAAGCCCAACATTAAAGGGGTTTTCGCACCAAACAAGTTAGGTCCTATCCACAAGATAGGGCCTAACTTGCTGATTGGTGGGCGTCTCATCAGAGAGATCATGAGAACGAGGTCCCAGGTACTTCCGTTGGACCCCTCGTCCCTCCCGAGATTAATGGGGCAGACAGCCGCGATTGACCATTGTGCTCCATTTGTTTCTATGGAGCTGATAGCGATTGCTGAGCGCCGCCACACTCATCTTATGTTATGAATCACAATGAGTACAAGTATTTCATCCATCTAAACTCTGCACAAATGTACCTGTGTTTGCCCGGCCTCTCTGAGATTCTCCATATAGAACATAGTTATGTGACTGAACTATGAACATTAAAGACACAGGCACTTGTCCTATACCCTTAAAAAAAAATTCTAGTCCCAAAATGTGTTTTGACCTTGAATTAAAAAATCTCTATAGTCTATTTTCTAATTGTCCACCATCTTCTGGATCTTTGCCTTGTTGGAAAAATTAGAAGACATCTCTCCATGTAGGGTGCAATACAGAGAGCGATAGCAGGGGCTTCAGGGAAAGCACACAAGCATCTTTCCGGATGTAGTATATCTGCTCAGTTCTTTGGGGTATATACGAAGACCAGTGTTTTTTAATAATAACATATGGATATATAAATAGGTCCACAGATTTGCTATGGTTTACTCCAGTAAGGGGGACTCCATGTAGCATCAAAAAACTGTCAGGAAAGTAATGAAATACAGTTAGCCTGATGACCCCACTTTGTCTCTGCCATCACCACACCTTCCTTTTTGAAAGTGCAGACGGCGTCGAAAAAGCAATTTCCCCAAACTAGGGAATTATTTAAGTTATATGGAATAAAAAAACTAAATTTATGCAAATACAAATAGTGCAAATGCAGTTGAAAAACAGTGGTTTGTACCCTCTGCCACGTCGTAAAGGCATTTAAAAATGCTCCACGTTGCCTATAGTTTGTTATGATTATCATCAGGCTCTATATATCTGAAGAAATTCTGAAGAACCCCGGATGTTTACTCACCTTTTGTAATAAAGAACAATAACTTTCAGGCTCATTTAATTGCCTACAGCTTAATGTGATGGAATATGGGTGTGGACCCATCATGTGTTACAAAACCAGTTTGACATAGGGGCTAATCTTAAAGCGCAGTCAAAATGATCCCATGGTGTCCACCCTTTTGCCCCCGTGCAGGTAGGTCTCGCTGTACAATAAGCAGGAAAAATGGAAAAATATTCCCAGCTCACTTCCAAGCATACATTGGAGTCGGCACGGCACCCGCCTTGTTTGCAACGGCAAGATACAATTTAAGAAAAAATCCGATGGTCCAGCCAACAACCTGTGGTCTTTTCAAACTTTTATTGAATCATCTTCATTTATCCACAGTGTCATTCCTTGAAGGTCTCGCTGTAGTCTTGTTGTGGTGACAACTGATCAGTCAGGATAGGGAACATCAGTGCATGGGATCAAGGGCACAGACGAGGAACTGTAGAGAAGGGATTGGAAATATAATATAGATACATACATGCATACAGTAACATACAGGCTAAAGTCAGGAGAGACAAAACAGGTACCAAGGTAAGTTACAGAGTCTATAGAGTGTTTATTGCAGGGATGACCAGCACAGAGGATAACATTGTACCCTATGTGCTGTGTATCTGTGTTTTACCAACCTCTCCTGGATTCACCCTATAGACTGATACAAGAAAATGGACACAGTTATGTTACTCTCTTATTATTATTTAAGACATCACAAATATAAATTATAAAAATGCAGTTGAAAAAAAGAGAGTATCTTTTGGCAAGTCTTGTGAAATGTATACAAGCCTTGAACAGCCGTTTGAGGGTGATTATGTCTGCACCAGATGCAAGCAAGTTGATTATTTGGACCCCAGGTTTTTGGACCCCAGGGTTTTGGACCCCAGGTTTGATCCATGCCTCTGTTTGCTTACAGGGGCACAATAGTCAACTGACAAACACAGCTGGCACTGGCTGGGATCAGTGAAGATGAGGTGGGTGGAAGGGGACAAGCTCAGATCTCACAGGTTGGTAGAGATGAAAGCCCAGGAGCAGCACCACCACATCAGGCTGTTGCTCCTAGTAACCAAGGCAATGACTTTAGTTAGAATTATAGGAATAGGAGCCCAGGAAGGGTGAGACAGATGTTGCCGGTAGGGGATTCTATAAATGAGCGGACAGATAGGGTTACCGGGACAGTGAATTCTGAACTGTATGTTGTCTTCCAGTGCTTGGGTTCGGCATGTTGTGGATCGGATAGACAGATTGCTGGGTGGGGTTGGAGAAGATCCAGCTGTCATGGTCCACATCGGTACCAATGACAAAGTCAGTGGGAGATGGAAGGTCCTTAAAAATTACTTTAGGGGACTAGAAAGAAAGCTCAAATCAAGGACCTCCAAGGTGGTGTTTTCAGAAATAAGAGAAAGGGGAGGAGAAAAGAATAATAAAATGTTACTAGGAGTTTGTTATAATGCTCCAAATATAATGGAAGCAGCAGAAGCATTGCTAATGAGACAAATAGATGCGGCTCAAAGCATGGAGAAGTACTCATCATGGGGGACTCTAAAGGGAACCTGTCATCAGAAATTAGCCTAATAAACCACTAGCAATATGTTGTCAAGCAGCTGAGCAGCTTCTAGATGATGTTTCTTTTTTGGCCCGGTGTAGTGGCATCATTCAGAAAATCAACTTTGAAGTGGGGTGTAAATTGGTTTTATGAAGTCAAGGAGGCGGAGAGTTTAACACTGAAGTCAAGCTTTTCCTGCCTTAAAATGCTTTTACTATAATTGAGGGTCTGCATCCAGGGACATCATTGATCAGATCTCCTAAAGTCCGACGCATGATGTTAATCACATGGGAGGAAGTGTTCAAAGTCAGGGAGGGCTTGACTTCAATGTTAAACTCTCCGCCATCATGACTTTATACATCGAACTTCAAAGTTGATTTTCTGGATGATGCCACCAAGCTGGGTCATGAAAGAAACATGATCTATTAGCTGTTCAACTCCTTGACAACTTAGTAGTAGTGGTTTATTAGGCCAATTTCTGATGACAGGTTCCCTTTAACTACCCTGATATAGACTGGGGGACAGAAACTTGTAGGTCCTACGAAGGCAGCAGGTTTTTGGCAAGACCTGTCACAACTGGTACAAGACCCAACAAAAGGGGGAGACCCCTGGACCTTATCTTGACCAATAGACCTGACAGGGTGTCAGAATTACAGGTTAAGGGTCACCTAAGTAACGGTGACCACAACATCATTCACTTTGAATCATTTTTCAATGTGACTTTTAGAAGAGGGGCAACAGGAAATCTGAGCACATTTGTAACAGCTAAGGGAGGCCCTTAATAGTATAAACTGGGACAATGTTCTAAAACAAAAGCACCGAAAATAATTGGGATGTTTAAAAAATATTTGAAAAATAAGGGAATAAGCAATAACAGAAACAGGAAAAAAACAATGGGGCACATTTACTTACCTGGTCCAGTGGCGATCCTGCGACCCGTTGTCCGATGCTGATTCGGGTCTGCCGGGATTCACTAAGGTCGTGCACCCGACATCCAGCAGGTGTCGCTGCTGCGGCGAGGTCCGCCGGAGTTCACCTTCTTCGTCCAGGTGCTGATCTTGCGACACAAATTCTTTTCTAAATTCCGCTGGTTTTCCGAATCCCTCTGGTTGTCTGACAGCCACGCCCCCGATTTCTGTCGCAGGAATGCCGGCGCACCAAAATCTGGCGCAAATCGGAAATCGTAGGAAAACCAGACGAAAGTGAGCGATTCAGACCCTTACTAAATGAGCCCCAATGTGGTTAACTAGTACTGTAAGGCGGGCAATAAACGAGAAATATAAAGCATTTAGGCTAATAAAACACAATGGTAGTGATGAGGTGTGACAGGATTAGAATACAACTTTTTGTAGTTTTTGTTGATCCAGGTAGTTATTGTGAACGCAATGTTAGGGGTCGGGAAGAAATTTTTTCCTGCTTTGGGCAAAATGGCATCAACCTTGAAGGGTTTCTTCTGGATCAACGTAATATAACATATAGGATGGACTTTTTCTAACGTTTTTTACTATGATACTATGAAATTCCCCACATGGACTTTAGTTATTTAAGATTTTCATCAGGTCATTACTTTCTGAAGATATTCTGAAGAACCCTGAATGTTTACTGAACTTTTATTATAAAGTACAATAACTTTCAGGCTCATTTACAGTTACTTTGGCTCAATGTAAGGGAAAATGGCGTGGACCCACCAATACAAATTCTACAAATGCAGTTAAAAAAAGAGTGGTTTGTTCCTTTTGGTCATAAAGACATTTACAGATGTCCTACATGGCAAACTTTTTTTTAGCCCCAAAATACATTGTTACCTTGGAGCATCAGTACAGAAAGAGAAATATTCCATGTTCCAATACCATGTACTGGATGTTTGGAGTGCACCAGCCAAACCCATCCCACCGCCCCAACATTACTGATCTAGTTTTTAACATTTGTTAGTTTCATATTTAAGGAACAATAACGGCAAAATAACCAGAAGTCTCTGATCACTTCTGCTGGTGAATGGGTTAAAGGAATGAGCCTCTGTTTTCCTGGACATAGTGGTAGAGTGTATTTAAGCTGAGGAGGACAATACTTGAGCTAATGTAGGGAAGTTTGAGATCAGCCAGTAATATTTGGGCTCCCATCCAGCCCCTCCCCATTCTATTTTGTCATTTGATATTATTTTACACAAAAGACACAGATGTTGTCACCCCCTTAACCCCTTAAGGACGGTGGGTTTTTTCGGCTGATTTCTCGCTCTCCAACTTCAAAAATCCATAACTTTTTCATTTTTACGTGTACAGACCTGTGTGAGGGCTTATTTTGTGCGTAACAAATTTTACTTTCCCGTGATGTTATTCCCGAAGCTGAAAAAAAATTCCAAATGTGGAAAAATTGAAAAAAAACCGCACGTGCGTCACGTTCTTGTGGGCTCAGTTTTTACGACTTTCACTCTTCGCTCCAAATAACATGCCTACTTTATTCTCTGGATCGGCGCGATCGTGGTGATACCAAATTTATATAGGTTTTATTGTGTTTTAATACATTTTCAAAAATTAAACGAATGTGTACAAAAAAGAAAAAAAAATTTTTGCCATCTTCTGACGCTAATAACTTTTTCATACTTTAGCGCACGGAGATGTATGAGGGGTCATTTTTTGCGAAATGAGGCGACATTTTCATTGCTACCATTTTGAGGTCTGTGCGACATTTTGATCATTTTTTATTTCATTTTTTATGTTATGTAAAAAGGTGTAAAAGTCGCATTTTGGACATTTGGGCGCCATTTCCCGCCTCGGAGGTCACCGCCGGCCGTAACCGTTTTTATATTTTGATAGATCGGGCATTTTGGGACGCGGCGATACCTAATATGTCTGTGATTTTTACTGTTTGTTATGTTTTATATCCGTTCTAGGGAAAGGGGGGTGATTTGAACTTTTAATATTTTATTAATTTTTTTTCTTTTTTAAACTTTTTTTTTTTCTTTTTTTTTTCACTATTTTTTAGACCATCTAGGGTACATTAACCCTAGATAGTCAGATCGCTCCTACCATATACTGCAATACTACAGTATTGCAATATATGGCATTTTTGCAGGTCATACATTACAATGAGCCACTGGCTCATTGTAACGAACCTGCATAAACCATGTAGCCTCGTGTCAAAAGAAGACCCGAGGCTACCATGGTAACCGATCGCCGCCCCCCCCGATGACGTTCGGGGGCGTGGCGATAGAAAAAAAGATGGCGGCGCCCGCGCGCCGCCGTCTTTTAAACGCCGGCGGCGACTTTGCCGGCGGCGTTTAGAGGGTTAATAGCCGCGATCTGTATGAAGAGGACTCAGCCCGTGAGCCCTCTTCATACATCCCTTATACCTCTGCGCCGTAGAGCTATGGCGCAGAGCGTTAAGGGGTTAAAGGGCATTTTTTGGATTACATGCTGATAAATATTTGACTCCCATGCAGTTCACTGGAAAGAAATGTCAAGGAAGTTGGCTCTCAAATTTTTGTCAAATATTGTTATAAAAGATTTATGTTCTCTATAAGAACTTCTGTTAAATAAAGTTAACCCATGACTTCCATATGGCTACATATATCCTATTCCGTGCAGGTAGCACTTACCGTATTTTTCGGACTATAAGACGCACTGGACCATAAGACGCACCAAGGTTTTAGAGGTGGAAAAATAAGAAAAAAATTTTTCCCCCCAAATAGTGTACTAAAATAATAAATAAAGTAACAGTAAAGTAACGGCGCTGTACGGGGCGGTACAGCCATGTTTCGCTTTGGAGAGGGGTAGGGGGCGAGCAGCCCTCACCCCCTCCTCCTCTCCTGGGGATCAACTTGTGCCAGCCGTGCTATGGTACGGCGGGCACACGTTCATGTCAGTGTAGACTAAGGGGACTGTGTAGGGGGTACTTTTATTAGGAGTAATTGTGTGACATTTGGTGACGTTTTAATAGTGTACTGTGTTCGGGGAGAATTAATGGGGACACTTTATTAGGGGACATTTTATGGGACACGGTTACCTGATGCTGAAGGATGACTCCCGTGCCAACACTACAAGTGTTCTATCAGATACAGCTCTATACAGAACACTTGGTGGTTGGGGGGAAGTGTTGTTACTTTGACCCAACACTGATTGGCTAGGGCTTGGCTAGCAGGAAGCTCAGCCAGTGTTGGTGGCAGAATTAGTGATGGGAATTATAGAATTATGTTGACACGTAGTCAGGGGGTCTCAAGAGTTACCAGGGCTGTATGTATGAGTATATGTGACAAATTCTCACAAGAGCTTACAATCTATGAGGAGGAGGAGGAGGACACAGGGTGACAATGCTTGTACAATGGTCACAAGAGCTTACAATCTACTAGGAGGAGGACACAGGGTGTCAATGCTTGTACAATGATCACAAGAGCTTACAATCTACTAGGAGGAGGGGCACTGGCAGTGACAATGCTTGCACAATGGCCACAAGAGCTTACAATCTATGAGGAGGAGGAGGGGACACAAGAGGTGACAATGTTTGTACAATGGTCACAAGAGCTTACAGTCTATGAGGAGGATGAGGGGACACAGGAGTTGACAATCATTGTACAATGGTCACAAGTGCTTACAGTCTATGAGAAGGAGGTCACAGGAGTTGACAGTGCTTGTACAATGGTCACAGGAGCTTACAATCTATGAGGAGGAGGACACAGGAGGCGACAGTGCTTATACAATGGTCACAAGAGCTTACAATCTATGAGGAGGAGGACGACACAGGAGGTGACAATGCTTGTACAATGGTCACAGGAGCTTACAATCTATGAGGAGGAGGACACAGGAGGCGACAGTGCTTATACAATGGTCACAAGAGCTTACAATCTATGAGGAGGAGGACGACACAGGAGGTGACAATGCTTGTACAATGGTCACAGGAGCTTACAATCTATGAGGAGGAGGACACAGGAGGCGACAGTGCTTATACAATGGTCACAAGAGCTTACAATCTATGAGGAGGAGGACGACACAGGAGGTGACAATGCTTGTACAATGGTCACAGGAGCTTACAATCTATGAGGAGGAGGACGACACAGGAGGTGACAATGCTTGTACAATGGTCACAGGAGCTTACAATCTATGAGGAGGAGGACACAGGAGGCGACAGTGCTTATACAATGGTCACAAGAGCTTACAATCTATGAGGAGGAGGACGACACAGGAGGCAACATAGACTGTAAGCTCATATGACCTTGTACAAGCATTGTTTGGGAATTGTTCAGTTTCACACACCTGTGAGAACAGCACAGCAGGCACAGGAGCAGAGAAGTACTGGTCACATTTCCTGTCTTATCTTTAGTGTTATCTGATGCTGGGTCTCTGGGAGAAGATAGTGATCTGTCTGGCATCAGTCACAGTGAGAGCTCCGTGCTGAGGGGGCGTGGCTTGTGCTTTCCTTCATCCCTTCATAACCTGGAAGTGGTGTCAGTCAGTGTGCATTCAATATGATTACTGAGCTCCGTTGCTCACAGAAACCAGCAGGCGGCAGCTGTGTGTTGAGCCGAGCTCAAAGCAGTGTGCTGCTAGAGCCGAGCTCAGCACTGCCCCTGCGCTTACTGCCATGTGCTTACTGCTCTATTCGGACTATAAGACGCACCACAGTTTTTTCCCCATCTTCTGGAGAAAAAATGTGCGTCTTATAGTCCAAAAAATACGGTACCAGCATGCAGGAGCTGCAGAATACACTTTGCAGAAGTACATGCATCCTCTGCATCTGTCTCTGAACTTGGGAAAGGGTGACCGATTGACACATGGGAGCACATTTACTAAGGGTCCGTGGACCGCATTTTCGTCAGGTTGTCCGACTTTTTCCGTTTTGCGCCGCATTTAACCGGGTTTTTTTGGCACACACGATAGGATTTTGGTGCAATCGTGCCGACTTTCATGCAACACAAATGGGGGGGGCGTGGCCGTCAGACAACCCAACTGATTAGGACTGAGCGCGGGATTTAATATTCAAAATATTGTCGCAAGCCCAAGCACTTACATGCACTGGGAAGAAGATGGTGAACTCCAGCGGACCTCAGCGGGGAAGCAACACATGCAGGAAATTGGACGCACGATCTTAGTGAATCACGGCAGCTCCGAATCCTCGTCGGACAACGCACCTCTGGGATCATGACGGAACGGGTAAGTAAATGTGCCCCATAGTTACATATCTACAACATATTTTGGTAAAGGTTTATACAATTTTACCGCTTATTTAAAAAAACATTTTAACTGAGAAAATTATTTTTAAAAAATAAGCGATAGCGAGGCCAGCCCAAAGGGGTGAATAATAAGCAGCCGGGGGCATACATAATTATGGATCAGAGGAGCCATTAGGCTCTTAGGTGATGTAAGCCTGAGCACCTCAGGCTAATTTACATATTTTTATAACATTATTTTCTCAGCAATACCGGAGCCCTGGATTTAACTGGAACCTTTTCCATCATCCATCTAGAGGTAAACAGCAAACAAAATAATCTAGTGATAGATGTCCTTTAATTTTTCAATTTGGCCAAAGTCTGCTAATCAATTTTCTTTTATAAATGTGGTTAAAAAAGTTAGTATACTTGTACAAATCTTCATGTCTCTGCGTATTTTTCTTTTGGAAATGTGCAATTTTTATTGTATTTTTGTTGCTTTTCTGCTGGAAAGTCTTATCATATTTTTTGAAAATACAACATAAGTTATTAGATATTACAAACATATAACCCAAATTACAATATAGTCTCTACAATATCTATTACCCTGGTGATGCCCCCTCCCCTAACTACTGTGGAAATATATACACATCAGATTTACTTCAAGCATAATAGATGACTATGCATGCCACACATCCAAAAGTGAATAGAAAGGTATAAAAGAGGGATGTGTGTAGGCTATCATAGATAACACTGAAAAATCTATTCCAAAAATAGATCTACTTTATTGAAATTTAAATGACACAGACAACATTAAAAACACATAAAAAACACATGAGGCATATTTATCAGGACCTCTGCTCCACCTCAGTGAATAACTAACTCCTCAGCCCTGGTTATAGCGTTGAACAATGACTCAAGGTCCCTCTAATGTGGCATAGAAGAGGTGATTGCAAGTAGGAGTTATAACATCAAAAAGTGCGGCTTCCAGCATAACCATGCGCTTCTATTATAACAAGATATTCCTGCACTGTGCTCTGCTCCCATCACTTATAGCAGATAGGAGATGGTGGCTCCCGTGAGGTGGAGCTGTCCATTGACCCATGACCCACCACTTGTATACAGTACTATGAATGTTTGCACTTGTACTGTAAGTGAATGCCATGTAAGGATCATGACTGTAATAGAAACGGCATCAACCTACCCTATGCTGCATGATCCTTGACGGGGTTAAATAGCACCTGCCTCTGATCCCCTTTGCAACCAATCATAGTGCAGCTTTTATTTCTTAAATTACTCTTGGAGAATACAAGCTGACTCGTGACTGATTGCTGTGGGCAAACGGGCCCCACAAATGTCCCCCTCTATGTGGATCTGTGCTAAAAGAGCAACAGAGCAACCAGACGCCGGGAATCACGAGGGGTGCAGGTCCGGAGACGGCAGGGTGTGACTTGGATTTACAAGGTAAAAAAAAAAACGGTAATTGGCCCAGTTATAAGAAAACTGGTGCAATCTGCCTTTTGGTGCAGTTTGTCTCACTAATGTGCCGATAATGCAATAGTGGCGCACGCTCTTAATTAATCTGGACGGTTTTCAGGATGTGACACAGTAGCAGTAGTTTTTTTTCTTGGTGCACTTTGCTCCAAGATGTTGTAAGAGAATTTTCTTGAATGGTGCAAACTAGGAACACACTACCCCTTTAGTTGTACAATTTTCAAAACTGTCGGACAAATTGGAATTGTGACACAAAAGTGGCGCAAACATTTAATAAATACTTGTCCAAACAAAAACTGGTGCAGACACAATAATATATCTGGAGCATTGTGTGCACTGGGCATCTGGCATCCACATGTTACTTATATAGGAATATTGAATAAAGACAATTTCAAAGAATGTCTATTATAAGAAAATTATGATCTGTCGCAACATAAACAATACATAATTTAACCAATATTACAACATGGCCCCTACAATACCTGTGACCATGGTAATGACTTCCCCCTCCCCTATGAAGTACTGTGGAAATAGAGACTTAGATAAACGACAACTTACCGTAATATCACTGACTTCTTTATTAAATAAATACAGGGTGTTGGCCTAGTTACACTCGTGTGCAGCCCATGTATACGTGGCATGTGATGGCACAATCCCATAGGCTGCAGGAGTCATCGAGCTGTAATACTTAATAGAGTTCCGACGCGGTTGATCGGCCAACAGGGGGAACGTTGTTACCCCTGAAATATCACACAACACAAACATTAGTAAAAAAAAATTTGTTTTTCACCACAAAATGATGAGGTCTTGGTTAACTCCTTTGACGCAAAATCCACAAAGCAAATATATGGGTCAATGAAGTTTTAAGCCCACAACCCTTGTCAAGGGGCCCCATCTCTTGCGAGTCCCTACACTATCCAAAAAAAAAAAAAAAGAAAAGAAAAAAAAGCTAATCTATGAGTCCAGAGCCTTAATGTCCATCCATCTGCCAGGGATCTACACCCTCTGAGGAAACAAAGTAGGAGGCAGACTGCTGATGATCACACAGGCCAGCCGCTCCGGGTCATCCTTAGAGAGTGTTGTCCAGGGGGATAGAAGCTGTTGGATGTTGTCCTTCCAGGTCATCGTCTGAAGCACCATGGTAGATCCGAACGAAGTTGTGAAGAATAACGTAGGCTTGCGCTACCTTCTTAATGTGGCCATACAAAAACCCAACTGATTCGGAGAAACCGCCGTATTTAAAAAAAAATGTGTCGCTTGACACACACTTACCTGCACCCAGCCCGGCTTGGTGAACTTCAGTGCACTCCAACGGAATTCAGCGCAGCAGCGACACCTGGTGGACATGGGGGGAACTACCTTAGTGAATCGCCGGAAGACCCGAATCCTCCACACAAAACGCACCACTGGATCGCGAATGGACTGGGTAGGTAAATCTGCCCCAGTATATAATCTATATAATAAATATGAAAAAGATTAAGATCATTTTCTTACAATCAATAAATATAGGTGACAAGAGAAAGTAAAATCATGAAGAAAGTCAGTGGTTACTTACCGCTGTCAACCAGTCTGTGGGTTCTGGACCAGTACCAGGGCTCCGTAGGTATATAGGAGCTTCCATTATAGATGGCAGCTCTGGTGAAGATCATGGTTGCCTTTGGTCATATCCCGCTGAAGGTCAGGGGCAATGTCTTGGCACATCACAGACTCTACATGTCTTCAATAAGAGACATGGAGTTATTTGCTGACCAGTTTTGGGAATGATGTTATCCTGCCCCTCTGCAGGCAGGATATTAGATGATCTCTGATCTTCATGTGGTCGAATCTTGCTGTAGGTTCACCATCATTTGCCAGAAGTTCATAGGCAAACGCTATGGCGAATACCCCACAGTCGTAATTGTTCCTCTGCTGATCCACTTTGATGAACTGCAGGTGCTTCAGGGGCTCAGGGAGCACTTCACTGTAGATATTTAGGATCTGCTCCTGGACTGATGGAGTTGGACAGGTTGTTGAGATGCTGTCGGCCACCAGAATTTTGCCATTTTTGAAGCACGTTGTCAACCAGTGCTTCCTGTGCTGATCGTAGTGGATTTGTACTGCATTCTTCAGTACGCTGTAACCTGGCACAAGAAGAGCGGCAACGGACTGCAGGCCATCAGAGCCCTCAAATTGATTCTGGAGAAGCTCCTGGGCCTTGTTAATGATGTTGTCATCTAACATGCCCTTCGGCCCCTTGCTCTTCAAGATGAATAATTGCTCTGGAGGCAGGGTGTGGATGGTCTGCTGTCTCCAGGAACCAGGCATCTCCACTTGTGGTGTTTCCAGCACCTGGTGGCCTTCAACTGTGGTGGATGAATTAATGATATTTTCCACCACAGTTTTCTTGGCTGGTGGGAATGTCTCAGGCTGACTGTCTTCTGTGGCAGGTGCTTTTCTCTTACGGCTAATTCTGGGAGCTTCACCAGACACAATGCCAATGTCTTGAGGTTCAGATATTTTTATGCCCATGTTCTTAGGTGTCTCAAGATTTAAGAAGGACACATCATCACCTTTCCCTGCGGTCTCTCGTGTTGGACAAGGTTTCCTATTGTATTGTCTCTTCATGTTCCTTTTTCCTTTTTTAGGAGCAAGTGACTTATGGACCAGGGATGGCTCAACAGCATCATTGTCTCTGGGTCTTTTTTGTGGGAGTTCTCCACTTTCTATCAGGGATGGACCTTGTGGTGTAACATGCTCCTTACCTCCACTCTTTGGAGTGGTGGGAGTGCAGACAATGCCACCTACTATGTCGGAAGGTCTCTTCTCATCTGTGTCTTGGCTGATGACGGGCTCATAACGCCTTTTGCAGCCAATTGACCTCTTAGGGCTAATTTTGGGAGCTTCACCAGACACAATCCCAATGTCTTGAGGTTTAGATATTTTTATGTCCATGATCTCAGGTGTCTCAAGATTTAAGAAGACTGCCCAAATAAAATTAAAACCATAAACCACCGGGAGCACAGGCCCCTTTAACCTTAAACCAATATTCGCCGATAAATAAACACACAGAGACTTGTATTAAAGTTAAACATATGTGGGTTGACGTGAGGGTTGGCCACAGCTTTATATATTATTGTAATAACATCTCATATTTTTTTTATATTATTTTTTTGTATTATTTAAAACATAAATTGAACAGGTAACAAATTTAAATAACAAACAAAGAGCAACAAAACCCCTCCCACCTGTATGCCTGCCAGCCAATGGGCATGTAGGCCAAATAACCCAACTAACCGCCAAGAAGGAGGTCGTGTACCACCTACACGACCCTCCGACCCCCACCCAACCAAAACAGAGCCCTCTCGATTCCATCCTGCAACCCGGACAAAAATATATCCAGGCCGATGTCCGTAAGATGGACCCAGTCGGCCAACAGCAAACAGCTGTTATCCCCTTCCAATTGCCTGTGGCGAATAACAACGCCACCTCTGGCCCGAACAAACCTTGACACCCGGGTATTCAGCAACCTCCGCCCTCTCTCTATAGCCACCACATCCCGGGCACCTTCCCACACAGCCCTCGGAATAATTTCCGACCACACCAGCACTAGCTGCCCAAAATATGAAGCAAACCGCTCCAGGTCGGATTGGATGAGGGCGATAAGCTCACTTAAACGGACGTAGCAGAGATCGTTGCCCCCGAGGTGAATAACCAACACTGTCGGGACCGGAGGACGACGGCTGATCTCCACAACCTCTGGGAGAGCTTGCAACCAGCGCAGGCCGCGGAGACCACGCCAGAAGACGTCGACATCGTATAAACCCAACGCTCTTCCACCCGGGCGAACCTGGGCACGATGCTCAGCCCAATACACGTAAGAATGGCCGATCAGCCACACCGCCGGACGAGGACCTAGAAAAGAAAAAACGTTAACACAAAAGCCCCCATATATCAGTTTTAGAGCGACGAAGCCTAAAGCGCAAACCAGTATTCGACAAAACCACATCCTCCATAAGCAATCCACCAGGACGTGTAGCACTCGGTGCCACCAACTCTGACACACGCAAGGCAGCAAAAAACGCAAGGATAAACGCTGCCCGAAACAACAACACTTCAAACTCACACCGCACACCGAGGGAAGGGAGGCTAACAAGCGAAGCAAAATAGAAAAAGAAACCGGGCGACGAGAATCGCACCGCTTGGAACCTTTCTTCCAACCTTTCAAAACCTGCCGGACAAAAAAACACTTAGTCACGTCCTGCCACCCAAACAACTTAAAAAAGAAAGCTAAACCCGTAAGACGACGCTGCGCTACCAACCCCGAAGCCCCTTGCAAGCGCAAGCTATCCAAATACTGCAGCGTCACCGTCAATATCTGGCCGGGATCAGCGCCACACACCCGTTCCCCCGCAAACCCACACCACTCCCGCCATGCTTTACCATACACCGTCCACGTAGAAGGGGCCACCGACGACCTTACGAGCGGGACCAGCTGGCCTCCATCACGGTCCAAAGAGAACCCGGACAAGGGGTCCCCTGCAATTCTGCCGACGGACACAGATCCCGAAAAACCTGCCAACGAAAACGAGATAAAGCATCAGCCGCTGTATTCTCCACCCCAGGGACATGGCGGGCCCTAAAAGAAATATTGTGCTGAAGGCAGCAGAGCACCAGCCCCGATCGCGCCATGAAGGAGGCCACGCGTCAGCGCACCAGGCCGAACCAAAAATAGCACTGAAACCCAGCCCCCCCGAGGTGTCCGTAAACAGCTGGAGATCCGAGCTGGATTCCGGAGTTGACCGCCAGCAAGTGTGCCCGTTGTAGTCGGCAAGGAATAACTCCCACACACGCATATCGTCTTTAATCTGCCTGGTGATACGGACCCTGTGATGGGGAGAACTGGCCCCCACCATCGCCAGCGACAATCTCCTCGAAAAAACTCGACCCATGGGCATAATACGACAGGCGAAAACTAACAGGCCTAACAATGATTGCACCTGACGCAGCAGCAATTTTTTGGCACCCAGGCATTCCGCAATAGCATTGCGCAATTTCTGCAATTTATCCTCAGGGAGACGGAACTCCATAGCCACTGAATCGATTTCTATACCCAAAAAGGACAAAACCGTACAGGAGCACACCGTCTTTTCTGCCGAGAGGGGAACCCCAAAGCGCTGCGCCAAATACTTAAAAGAGCTAAGCAGAAAATCACAATGGGAGGAGCCACCCGGACCAACAAATAAGAAATCGTCCAAGTAATGGGTAACCAATGAGGAGGACGTTTCACGACGAAGAACCCATTCCAAAAAGGTGCTAAAAACCTCAAAATAATAACAGGAGATAGAGCACCCCATCGGAAGGCACATGTCGTAATAAAAGGCGTCATCCAATTGGCAACCCACTAAGTGGAAGCAATCAGCGTGCACCAGCAGCAAGCGAAATGCGGATTCTATATCGGACTTAGCCATAAGGGCACCGGAGCCGGCCTTACGAACCAAATCAACAGCCCTGTCAAAGGACACGTAAGACACCGATATCAAATCCTTGGAGATTCCGTCATTAACCGAAGACCCCGCGGGATAAGACAGATGGTGGATCAATCTAAATTTACCAGCCTCCTTCTTGGGAACCACTCCCAAAGGGGAAACTCGCAAATTGGGAAAAGGGTGGACGTGAAAGGGGCCCGCCATGCGGCCCAACTCCACCTCCTTCCTAACTTTGTCCCTAGCCACATCTGGAAATTCCCGAACAGACTTCAGGTTCCTGGAAAATGACGGAAAATCCCGAGGTGCGAAGGGGATGAAAAAACCAAAAGAAAAACCCGTTCTAAGAAAGGCGGCTTCCGCCTTCCTGGGATACAGTTCTAACCACGGCAACATCTCTAGCATCTCTAGCACGCGACTACCACCTTGAGATAGCGACGGGACTGCCGCCGGACGGGAACAGCGGATCACGCAATGGGTACCCCCACAATTGGAGCACTCATGCCGGAATTTACATGCGCCGTAGAAGCGGCAGTGGCCCTCGTTAAACATCCAGCATGTCCCAGACCTGCGAGCTGCCCCTGCCCCGAGGGAAGCCCAGGAGTGGATGAAGAGGAGGAGGAGGAGGCCCCGAGAAAGGGCCTCGGCGTTGTCATGAGCAAAATATCAATATAATCGTTCCGCAAAATCTTATCCCTGGTATCCTCGGACAGGCGAGTGCCGAGAAGAGAGACCCCACAGAAATAGGTATCCCTAAAAGCTGGAATAGAGGGAGTAAACGTCGAAGTGGAGGCCTCAGCTACCGACTTCCCCGTTGGAGGCGGCAACACCCCAGCCGAAGCCGAGGGCGCCGCCCCCAAGAGAGAACGCACAGAAGCAAGCAAAGCGGAATCGGACACCGTCCCACCCCAAGCCTGCAAGCAGGCGGACTAACCCGGCGGAGCGGCAGACGACGGCGGAGCCACCGGCACAGCAGGAACCGGAGTCACCAAGGGAGTAGAAGCGCCAGGAGGCGCCGACACAGCAACCGCCCGAGACGAAACTGTAGAGCCGTGATGAGAGCGGCGGCTTCGCTGGCTGCGATGATGACGATGCACCGGGCGACTGCTGTGGGGGCGAGGCTCAGCCGATGCCATGGAAGAAGCGGAAGCACCCGAGGACCTGGAATAGAAGGAGGAAAAGGAGCCACGCCTGTCCCTGGTGCGACGCCGCTTGCGCCGTACGGATGGGGAACGGGAGGCAGTGCCCCGCCTGGAGACGCCTGAACTGCCACTGCGCCGTGAGCTAGCCCCAGAAAAAAACGAAGAGGCCCGGGACGCGTCATCAGGGACAAGGTACCCAGGGCCGAAGTCCCCGGACAGCATGGGCCCTACCAAGGGGGCGGGCACCACCAACTGTCCCGAAGACAGCGGCTCTAGCTCCGCCCCCAGCGGTGCCTCATCGGGCCCGCTATCAAAATCTGAGGGGGAGGAAAGTGGAGGGGAGGCATCGTGTTCGGCGGTGCCGCAGGCACCGCCACTAGCCAACTGGGCATGGGGCTGGGGGCCAAAGGTAGCAGCAGCCTGACCCCTGCCCAGTGGCACTGTGTGAGGGGGAGGGGCCTCAGGCTGGAGACCATGATGCACTGCAGCCACACTCCCTCCCGGCGCCGACACTATGGAGCGGGACGCGGCAGAGAACGGTGCAGGGGGCTGGAGGATGAGGTCTGCTACAGCCGAACCCCTGCTCCGACCGGTAGGCGAGGGGGAACGAGCGGCAGCAGTGCATGCACGGGGAGCGCGCGCTGCTGCCGAAAGAGCAGGTACAGCAGGGGGAGGGGGGCGCCGAGCAGCAGCGCGCACTGCTGAGAAATTCGGCTCAGCGGGGGCGGAGGGAGACGCCGCACAGCCGATGAAGCCCGCAATCCCGCCGGAGCCCAGGACGCGGTGGACCGCGACCGGGCTGACCGGCGCTTTGACTCCCCACCCGCCGACAGCTCCGGCCGCAGCACGGGGGAGGGATCCTGACCAGCCACTTGTGCTACCGCTACCACGGCCGGAGCCACAGCGACATCCAGAGCGGAGCGGGGGGCAGAGGGGGCAGAGCGGGGACGCGTGGCCACCGACGCAGAGGGGGAAAGCCGGCTGGGCGGCCGCGACAGCCTACCGGACCGACGCTGCTGCGAGGGAGCAGGCTAGAGCATCGCAGAGGACCCAGAGGAGGCCTCCTCCAGGAGGGCCTGAAGCCAGGAGGACCCTTCGGCCCGAATTCTTTGCCGAACAGCCTCGTCAGACATGCTGCCAGAAAATGCAATCCGGAAAGAGGGTGAGTGACATCTGCAGCCCCAATTTATGCTATGCTCACTTCCTGTACCACCCACGACACAAGCCCGCCCCTAGTCACGTAGCCCCCACATCCCTGGGATACGCAGGGAGACAGAAAGGAAAGGGAAAAACCCCTTCAGTTAAAGAGGGCCTATTCCTGTACTTATAACCCCGCTAACTAAGACCCCTTTGTGCAGTCATTAGCCCAACGGCTATACACCTCCGGGCTTGCAAGGACACATCATCACCTTTCGCTGCAGTGTCTCGTCTTGGAAAAGGTTTTCTATTGGATTGTCTCTTCATGTTCCTTTTTCGCGTTTTAGCAGCAGGTGACTTTTGAACCAGGGATGGCTCCACAGCATCATTGTCTCTGGGTCCTTTTTGTGGGAGTTCTCCACTTTCTATCAGGGATGGACCTTGTGGTATAAGAGGTCCCTCATCTGCAACTGTGGGATCAGCAGTAAAATCTCCACTCTTTGGAATGGTGGAAGTGGAAAGAATGTCACCTACTATGTAGGGAGGATTCTTCTTGACTGTGTCTTGGCTGATGGCGGGGTCTTTACGCCTGTTGAAACCATCTAACCTGAGGAATGTTCTCCATTTTCGACTGCCGCTGGCCACAAGGGCGGCGCCTGTAGTTCCGCATAAAGTCTTTTTTTTCTTTCTGCTTGCCAAAGCGATGTGCATCCAACGAGGAGTCACAGCAGAATGACACCCGTGCTCTGCGCGCAGGCCTTACATAACCTCTGTTTTCATTGTGATGTCATCAGGCTATTTTGCATAAACATTCCACGTACATTGTGATGTCACAATGCATTTGCAGAATGTGCCATGCCTATTGTGATGTCATCACTTCATTTGCATAATTTTCTGTTTAGATTTAGACATTGCTCTGCCAAGATGGCGACCAAATTATTTTAACCCCATAATGTAGTGATATATTTTATCTGATAACAATTAGATATTATTTTTCTTATTTCATAGTTGTGACTTCATTATTCTAAAAGTATCCAGGTGTGTATTTTATAACTTTATTTTGACATAACGGATCAGACTTTTTTATGCAGGATTCTTATGTTCCTGGAACGTATTTTAGCTTTATGAATGTGTATGTACCATCTAGGGTCTGATGCGCATGCTAATGTGCACTTTGCGAGCCACAAGCAAGGGAATGTGATCCCATGTTTATGGCCTGTCTGACATGGATGTGTGAGCACTTTTCACCCCATTAAAGGTAGAAATAGCACCAGCCTATTTTTTTGCATTGTGGGCAGTCAGCTTAACCAATAGAAAGGGATGATGTCTAAAAATAGCGACTCGTCCCATTACACAGTCCCCAGACCAAGACCAATGCCACCAACTCCCCAGATCAGACCATGACTGAGGCCACCAACTCCCCAGATCAGACCATGACTGTCACTCAACAGTCCCTAGTTCTTCATCACCCAAATATCACACAACACAAATGTCACTAAAAAACTGTATTTATGTTTTTCACCACAAAATGATGAGGTCTTGGTTAACTCCTTTGACGCAAAATCCACAAATAAAAAATGGGTCAATGAAGTTTTAAGCTCGCAACCCTCGTCAAGGGGCCCCATCTCTTGCGAGTCCCTACACTACACTATCCAAAAAAAAAAAATGAAAATAAAAAAAAGCTAATCTAGGAGGCCAGAGCCTTAATGTCCACTAATAGCATCCATCTGCCAGGGATCTACACCCTCTGAGGAAACAAAGTAGGAGGCAAACTGCTCATGATCACACAGGCCAGCCGCTCCGGGTCATCCTTGGAGAGTGTTGTCCAGGGGGATAGACGCTGTTGGATGTTGTCCTTCCAGGTCACCGTCTGAAGCACCATGGTAGATCCGAACGAAGTTGTGAAGAATAACGTAGGCTTGCGTTACCATCTTAACGTTGTCCGGGTCCATCACATATATATACGGATTCATACGGCATGGAAATACAGGACTGGAGGAGTCACATGTTTGTGTGAAGGCACCCTTAAATGTTGAAGTCAGGGCACTAAAATTATGGCCCTGATGACGATGGGGCCATGTCATGTCTGGTGATGAGAGCAGAGACCGAGATGGAGCCTGGAATCTGCCTCATGGTGCAGCAGGAAATTCACTTATTAAGTGAACACATCTGACTGCGGAAAGTCCGGTGGTAGGTCACGTCCGGTGGTGAGGGCAGAGACTGAGCCCAGAATCTGCCCCACATTGCAGCAGTAAAATCACCTTTTCAGGGAATGCATCTGACTGCAGGAAGTCCGGTAAATGACAAGTCCAGTATTAGAGTAGGGACATGAAATGCAATGGAGAGTGCAGAGACCGAGCCCGGAATCTGCCTCTACTGAAGCGTAGGTCTTCTGTGCATCAGTTTGTCCATTGGAGACCTCTGATGATAGAGAGGATCCAATCTGCTGCATCTTCTTTAAAAAGTCCAGGTGGATCTTCTCCAAGAACCTGTAGATATTCACGTGGTCCAAGGTACAGACAGCAGCTGCATGCTGTATGGAGAAGAAGAGCACAATGGCTGTTCTTATATAGCTGCATCACTGTATCCAAAAAAGACAAAGAAAACACCATAAATATCATAAAACACGAAGATCACAAATCATCAATTGAACAATGAAGATATATAATGGGGATCATTTACTAAGGGCCCAAATCACGTTTTTCCGGCGGGTTACCTGAATTTTTCCGTTTTGCGACGATTTTCCCTGAATTGGCCCGGGTTTTTGGCGCACGCGAACAGATTGTGGCGCATTGGCAGGAAACCGGGGCGTGGAAGTACAAAAACCCAACGGATTCAGAGAAACCACCGTATTTTAAAAAAATGTGCCGCTTGACACGCACTTACCTGCACCCGACCTGGCTTGGTGAACTTCCGTGCACTCCGACGGAATTCAGCGCAGCAGCGACACCTGGTGGACATCGGGCGAACTACCTTAGTGAATCACTGGAACACCCGAATCCTCCACACAGAACGCGCTGCTGGATCGCGAATGGACCGGATAAGTAAATCTGCCCCAAAGTGTTCTCATGGATGAGGTCACATCATCTATATAATAAATATGAAAAAAATTAAGATCATTTTCTTACAATCAATATATATAGGTGACAAGAGAAAGGAAAATCATGAAGAAAGTCAGTGGTTACTTACTGCTGTCATCCAGTCTGTGGGTTCTGGACCAGGGCTCAGTAGGAGTATAGGAGCTTCCATTATAGACGGCAGCTCTGGTGAAGATCATGGTTGCCTTTGGTCATATCCCGCTGAAGGTCAGGGGCAATGTCTTGGCACATCACAGACTCTACATGTCTTCAATAAGAGACATGGAGTTATTTACTGACCAGTTTTGGGAATGATGTTATCGTGCCCCTCTGCAGGCAGGATATTAGATGATCTCTGATCTTCATGTGGTCGAATCTTGCTGTAGGTTCACCATCATTTGCCAGAAGTTCATAGGCAAACGCTATGGCGAATACCCCACAGTCGTAATTGTTCCTCTGCTGATCCACTTTGATGAACTGCAGGTGCTTCAGGGGCTCAGGGAGCACTTCACTGTAGATATTTAGGATCTGCTCCCGGACTGATGGAGTTGGACAGGTTGTTGAGATGCTGTCGGCCACCAGAATTTTGCCATTTTTGAAGCACGTTGTCAACCAGTGCTTCCTGTGCTGATCATAGTGGATTTGTACTGCATTCTTCAGTATGCTGTAACCTGGCACAAGAAGAGCGGCAACGGACTGCAGGCCATCAGAGCCCTCAAATTGATTCTGGAGAAGCTCCTGGGCCTTGTTAATGATGTTGTCATCTAACATGCCCTTCGGCCCCTTGCTCTTCAAGATGAATAATTGCTCTGGAGGCAGGGTGTGGATGGTCTGCTGTCTCCAGGAACCAGGCATCTCCACTTGTGGTGTTTCCAGCACCTGGTGGCCTTCAACTGTGGTGGATGGAGTAATGATATTTTCCACCACAGTTTTCTTGGCTGGTGGGAATGTCTCAGGCTGACTGTCTTCTGTGGCAGGTGCTTTTCTCTTACGGCTAATTCTGGGAGCTTCACCAGACACAATGCCAATGTCTTGAGGTTCAGATATTTTTATGCCCATGTTCTTAGGTGTCTCAAGATTTAAGGACACATCATCACCTTTCCCTGCGGTCTCTCGTGTTGGACAAGGTTTTCTATTGTATTGTCTCTTCATGTTCCTTTTTCCTTTTTTAGGAGCAAGTGACTTATGGACCAGGGATGGCTCAACAGCATCATTGTCTCTGGGTCTTTTTTGTGGGAGTTCTCCACTTTCTATCAGGGATGGACCTTGTGGTGTAACATGCTCCTTACCTCCACTCTTTGGAGTGGTGGGAGTGCAGACAATGCCACCTACTATGTCGGAAGGTCTCTTCTCCTCTGTGTCTTGGCTGATGACGGGCTCATAACGCCTTTTGCAGCCAATTGACCTCCTAGGGCTAATTCTGGGAGCTTCACCAGACACAATCCCAATGTCTTGAGGTTTAGATATTTTTATGTCCATGATCTCAGGTGTCTCAAGATTTAAGAAGGACACATCATCACCTTTCGCTGCAGTGTCTCGTCTTGGACAAGGTTTTCTATTGCATTGTCTCTTCATGTTCCTTTTTTGCGTTTTAGCAGCAGGTGACTTTTGAACCAGGGATTGCTCCACAGCATCATTGTCTCTGGGTCCTTTTTGTGGGAGTTCTCCACTTTCTATCAGGGATGGACCTTGTGGTATAAGAGGTCCCTCATCTGCAACTGTGGGATCAGCAGTAAAATCTCCACTCTTTGGAGTGGGGGAAGTGGAAAGAATGTCACCTACTATGTAGGGAGGTTTCTTCTCATCTGTGTCTTGGCTGATGGCGGGGTCTTTACGCCTGTTGAATACATCTGACCTGAGGAATGTTCTCCATTTTCGACTGAAATTCCTGTATCGGGTCAGAAGGAAGGAGCCAATGGACTTGTAGAGTGAGTAAGCGGTGGCCAGCTGCCGCTGGCCACAAGGGTGGCGCCTGTTGTTCCGCATAAAGTCTTTTTTTCTTTCTGCTTGCCGAAGCGATGTGCATCCAACGAGGAGTCACAGCAGAATGACACCCGTGCTCTGCGCGCAGGCCTTACATAACCTCTGTTTTCATTGTGATGTCATCAGGCTGTTTTGCATAAACATTCCACGTACATTGTGATGTCACAATGCATTTGCAGAATGTGCCATGCCTATTGTGATGTCATCACTTCATTTGCATAATTGTCTGTGTAGATTTAGACATTGCTCTGCCAAGATGGCAACCAAATTATTTTAACCCCATAATGTAGTGATATATTTTATCTGATAACAATTAGATATTATTTTTCTTATTTCATAGTTGTGACTTCATTATTCTAAAAGTATCCAGGTGTGTATTTTATAACTCTATTTTGACATAACGGATCAGACTTTTTTATGCAGGATTCTTATGTTCCTGGAACGTATTTTAGCTTTATGAATGTGTATGTACCATCTAGGGTCTGATGCGCATGCTAATGTGCACTTTGCGAGCCACAAGCAAGGGAATGTGATCCCATGTTTATGGCCTGTGTGACATGGATGTGTGAGCACTTTTCACCCCATTAAAGGTAGAAATAGCACCAGCCTATTTTTTTGCATTGTGGGCAGTCATCTTGACCAATACAAAGGGATGGTGTCTAAAGTGCGCAAGAGAAGGACGGACGACAGGAGGACTTACCGACAGGTACCGCGGGGTCCCCTTTTGGCGAGGCTCCAGTCAGAGGGGGGGGGCTACTTGACTGCGATGCGACAGGAGGATCCAGGAATGTCTTGCGGGCCCCATGTAGTCTGAGCGGCCCCTACTGCTTCCAGCGGTGGAGTCAAGGTGTTGCATGGAAGTCGGCGCCGGGGTCCCGGTGGCTGGAGCTGCAGAGGCCGGGTCATTGGGAGTGGTGTGGCTGTTTGGGGGCCAGCTGCTATACTTCATTGGACGGAGGTGAGAGAAGGATGCAGCTTGGGGAGAGCAACATGGCCGCTGGTGGGCACACAGCACCCGCGCAGCATGGTGAGTCTTATTCCATGTCTGTACAATCAGTGGGGATGGGGTCGCCAGCAAGTGGAGTGAGTGAAGGGGGAACGTTGGAGGAGATGCGCTCACTGGTGGGTAGCACTCGGAAGTTACTTGCGCGGTGGGAGGGCACGGGGTTCGGGGTGTCGCCGTGGGTACCGTGGCCGCGACAAGACACTGGGTCGATTTGGCGGCGGGAGTCGGGTGTAACGGTGTCAGTACAAACTGAGAAGGAGAAGGATGAAAGGATCCGGCTGGATGACAGGGCAAAAGGGGAGGTGTATGTCTGTTTTGAAGGACAGTTACGGACGCATTTAAAAAAAGAGGTGGAGAAGATCTGGAAAGACGAATACGTCAAGATCTTCTCTCTTTTGCCCCTGTCAAAATTTTATTTGGAAAAAGGCAAGAAGGAGGAGGCCAAGAAAGAGGAGGAAGAAAAGAAACGTTAGCGGTTGATCCCGCAAACGTTTCAAAACTGGTTCCATGCGTTTTCAATTTTAGCAAGTGTGGTAGGGGAGAGGGCTCCGGAGAAGTGCTCTGGGTGTTTTGCTATCAGAATTAAATTGGGGAGGCGTAAAGGACTTATGGCGGTCAGACATGGCTTAGGTATGATAAGGATTTTAGGCAGCGGAAGGCGATGCGGCCGAGCATCCGCTGGGACCAAAAGGACATTGGTTTGTGGTTACAAGTAATGGCGCCGGTGCGTTACGGGCAGTCCTTTCATGGGAACAGGGACAAGCCAGCAGAAGGAGGGGGCAGGGAATAACAGAGGGGGAGCATGTTGGCAGTTTAACGATGGCCTGTGTAAGTATGGCACCAGTTGTAAATTTCGACACGTCTGCTCCACATGCGAAGGGTCATCGCACAGGACGGCAAAATGCTTTAAGAGGAAAAACGGGCGTAGCAAAAGCGGTGTTGGACAAGGGGGAGACTCCGGTGAGGCTGCTAGAGATGGAGTCTTACCTAAGTAGGTATTCGGACAGTGAAAAGGCCGAGCTGTTGAAGGAGGGTTTTGGGGAGGGTTTCCGTATTCCCCCTCTGGAGCATGTGGTGCCATTTACAACCAAAAACTTAAAGTCGGCTTATCAATACCCTGAGGTGGTGAGTGAAAAATTGCGATTGGGGCGCATGACGGGTCCTTTCCCAGAGTTGCCAATGGAGGGCATGATAGTGTCCCCGTTGGGAGTCGCCCCAAAGAAAGAAGTGAATAAGAAGTTTTGTCTTATTCCCCCTCTTTCTTACCCAATGGGCTTGTCGGTGAATGATGGGATTTCCCCGGACATCTGTTCGGTGGAATATATGTAATTCGACAAGGCGGTGGAGTGGGTGAAGAAATACGGGCTCACAAAGACGAACATAGAATCGGCGTTTCGGTTATTACGGGTGTTACTCGGATTCCGAGTTTTATGTGGATCGATGCCTTTCTATGGGGTGTTCGTTGTCATGAGCTTATTTCGAGGCCTTCAGCTCATTTTTAGAGTGGGTAGTGAAGGAGGAGGCTAGAGTGGGATCATTAATTCACTATTTAGAAGATTTTTTGTGCATTGG
Source organism: Engystomops pustulosus (assembly GCF_040894005.1). Taxonomy (NCBI): domain Eukaryota; kingdom Metazoa; phylum Chordata; class Amphibia; order Anura; family Leptodactylidae; genus Engystomops; species Engystomops pustulosus. The sequence continues at coordinate 11,502,106 of NC_092420.1, read as the reverse complement.
ACCCAAGGGTTCCAGGATTTGTCAAACATTGCTTACCTCGGTGGAATGGGTGATGAGAAAGTTTGGTTTATTACTGGCCAGGGAAAAAACGGAAGATCCTACCTCGTGTTTAGTGTTTTTGGGGATCACCCTGGATTCTGAAAAAATGGAGTGTAGGTTGCCCGAGGATAAGTTGGTGGATTTAAGGGTGGTGGTAAAATGGGCTTGCAGGTTAAGGAAATTGACTCTGAGGGAGGTTCAGTCGTTGCTGGGTAAGCTGAATTTCGCCTGCAGGATCATGCCAATGGGTAGGTTTTTTTGCAGGCGTCTAGCGGGAGCGACGGCTGGGGTGCAAGCGCCACATCATTTTGTCCGGCTGGGGCGGGAGATACGGGATGACCTGGAGGTGTGGGACTCCTTTTTGGAGAACTAAATGGGTACTAACTGATGATGGATGAGTTATTTAACTGTTTTGATTGGGAGCTGTTCATGGAAGCGGCAGGTTCAGTTGGTTTTGGGGCCTACTGTGGTGGACAGTGGTGTGCTGAAAGATGGCCGGCGTTGTGGGTAGCAGGGCGGTTGACGAAGAACTTGGCGTGGCTGGAGTTATTTCCAATAGTGGTGGCGATGCACATTTGGGGCAAGCGTTTTCGCAACAAAAAAATAAGGTTCCATTGCGATAATCAGGCAGTGGTGATGGCGATAAACGTCATGTCGGCGTCCTCTCCTCCGGTTGTAAGACTGTTGCGGTAGCTGGTTTTGTTGTACTTGGGGCTCAATGCGTGGGTGGTGGCTGTGCATGTCCCAGGTGTGGACAACTCCATCGCTGATGCCTTATCTCGATTGCAGTGGGAGTGCTTCCGGGAGCTGGCGCCGGTCGCAGACGACGTGGGGATTCCTTGCCCGTCACATCTGTGGGAGATTGCTGTGTGGGTTGGTCGAGAGCAAAAGTTGACAATGGAGTAGTGGCTCTGGTTTTTGGTTTCAAATCACGGGGGATTCAGGATGCGACAAAAAGTTTTGAGTTTCAGCAAGCTCTGCGGGGGTTCAAAAAGGGGGTAGGAAGAAAAGGCAATTGTTGAATGCCAGTGTCATTTAATGTATTGGAAAAGTTGGGATGTGAGTTGGGGTTGGTATGCGAGTCAGATTATGAAGTTAAGCTGTTTAAGTTGGCATTCTCATGGGCTTTTTACAGAGCCATGAGGGTTGGCGAGCTGGTGGCGCCAAGTAGGTGGAAGAGCAGGGGGGTTTTGAGGGAGGATGTGGTATATGGCTGTGGCTGGGTGTAGTTTGGAATACGACGTTCCAAAACGGATGTATTCGGAAAAGGAAGGATGGTGACGTTTCGAGAAGTGGGGGGGGGGGGGTCTGTCATGTGTCCGTGTAAAAGCTTTCGGGATTATTTAGAGTCACGTGGTAGTCAGGAGGGCCCGTTGTTGTGTCACAGGGATGGATCGTTTTTATCCCATTTTCAGTTCACAGCAGTGTTTAGGAAGTGCCTGATAAAATAGGGGCTAGATGCGAGGGTGTTTGCTTCGCATTCTTTTAGGATTGGAGCGGAGGCGGCTGGTAGGAATCTCAGGCCTGAGGAAGTTAAGCGGTTGGGGAGGTGGGGTTCCAGGAGATTCAGGTCATATATACGGCCACATCTTTTGGAGGGACAACAGTAAAGAGTTCATGTTTTGTTGGTTCGGAGCTATCTAATTTTGCCTTGTAATTGCAGGTTCGGGATGCTGGCTACCATGGATCCTCGGACACTCTTATGTTTTCTGGGGGTCCCAGAGAGCGGCTTTGCGTCCAGAAGGGAGACAGTTAGGGTTCGACAGGACCCAGGTAGTGGTGCGGTGGTTGGGTTTTAGAGGCATGAAGTGGGGAAATATGCTGACCGAGTTTCGCATGTTTGTTGAGTTGGACAGGTATCCCGAGATGTTGTGTTACATGTTGGGGGTAACGACTTGGGGGGCCGTCCTGTGCGAGAGTTAATCAGGGATATGCAACATGACTTACTGAAGTTGATGGTGGAATTCCCCTCCCTAGTTGTTATTTGGTCGGATATAGTGTATAGGCGGGTGTGGAGACACACTAGGTCGGTTAGTTGTTTGAACAGGGCCCGGGTAAAGCTTAATCGGGTGGTTGGTGGTGTTTTGGTAAGAAATGGGGGACTAGCCATTCGTCACAAGGAATTGGAGGATGTAGAGAGTAGCAGACGGGGTCCATCTTAATGCAGTTGGCATGGATTTGAGGGCCCTTGGCATTCAAGGGGGTTTGGAGCGAGCACTGGCGGTGGTGGGGGGTGCACAGGCTTGAGGGGAGTCAAGGCCTGCATCCGGTGGCAGGGGGAGGGGGAAAGTCGTTGGAGTTGGTGGAACTACAAGGGGGAGAGCATGGCGGCTAGTTTTCTCCTGAATGACGGGCCATGCCTAGGGTTATGGCGGCATGGACTCCTGCTGGGTGGTGTCCCGGGGAGTGGAAAATGCCATCTGCTGGATCTGGTGCCCTCGAACTGGAGGTGGCGGGTGAGAGTAATAGAGAGAAGAAGAGCAGAATGGCGTTTTTTGTATTTGGAGCTCCAAGGACCTTCCCCTTACTGTAGGTACATTATTATTGTTAGGAGGAGGATTAATGTTATGAATAATTTGTTCTATGTTTTAATAAATTGGCTGCTGTGGCCAGATTAATCCAAAAGTCGCTGTCCGAGTCTTTCTTTAGGTGGTAACGGCTAATCTGGTGGCAGCGAAAAAAGGGAAGAGTGACCAGAATTCCCCGGAGTGCCATGTCATGCTCATGTGCACTTTGCGGGGCCAAAAGCAAGGGAATGTGATCCCATGTTTATGACCTGTCTGACATGGATGTTTGAGCACTTTTCACCCCATTAAAGGAAGAAATAGCACCAGCCGATTTTTTTGCATTGTGGGCAGTCAGCTTGACCAATAGAAAGGGATGGTGTCTAAAAATAGCGATTAGTCCCATTACACAGTCCCCAGACCAAGACCAATGCCACCGACGCCCCAGATCAGACCATGACTGAGGCCACCAACTCCCCAGATCAGACCATGACTGAGGCCACCGACGCCCCAGCTCAGACCATGACTGAGGCCACCAACTCCCCAGATCAGACCATGACTGTCACTCAACAGTCCCTAGTTCTTCATCCCCCAAATATCACACAACACAAATGTCACTAAAAAACTGTATTTATGTTTTTCACCACAAAATGATGAGGTCTTGGTTAACTCCTTTGACGCAAAATCCACAAATAAAAAATGGGTCAATGAAGTTTTAAGCTCGCAACCCTCGTCAAGGGGCCCCATCTCTTGCGAGTCCCTACACTACACTATCCAAAAAAAACAAAAAAACTAATGAAAATAAAAAAAGCTAATCTAGGAGTCCAGAGCCTTAATGTGCAGCCGCTCCGGGTTATCCTTGGAAAGCGTTGTCCAGGGGGATAGAAGCTGTTGGATGCTGTCCTTCCAGGTCACCGTCTGAAGCACCATGGTAGATCCGAACGAAGTTGTGAAGAATAACGTAGGCTTGCGCTACCTTCTTAATGTTGTCCGGGTCCATCACATATATACGGATTCATACGGCATGGAAATACAGGACTGAAGGAGTCACATGTTTGTGTGAATGCACCCTTAAATGTTGAAGTCAGGGCACTAAAATTATGGCCCTGATGATGACGGGGCCATGTCATGTCCGGTGATGAGAGCAGAGACCGAGATGGAGCCTGGAATCTGCCTCATGGTGCAGCAGGAAATTCACTTATTAAGTGAACACATCTGACTGCGGAAAGTCCGGTGGAAGGACAAGTCCGGTGGTGAGGACAGAGACTGAGCCCAGAATCTGCCCCACATTGCAGCAGTAAAATCACCTTTTCAGGGAATGCATCTGACTGCAGGAAGTCCGGTAAATGACAAGTCCAGTATTAGAGTAGGGACATGAAATGCAATGGAGAGTGCAGAGACCGAGCCCGGAATCTGCCTCTACTGAAGCGTAGGTCTTCTGTGCATCAGTTTGTCCATTGGAGACCTCTGATGATAGAGAGGATCCAATCTGCTGCATCTTCTTTAAAAAGTCCAGGTGGATCTTCTCCAAGAACCTGCAGATATTCACGTGGTCCAAGGTACAGACAGCAGCTGCATGCTGTATGGAGAAGAAGAGCACAATGGCTGTTCTTATATAGCTGCATCACTGTATCCAAAAAAGACAAAACACCATAAATATCATAAAACACAAAGATCACAAATCATCAATTGACCAATGAAGATATAATGGGGGTCATTTACTAAGGGTCCGAATCACGTTTTTCCGGCGGGTTACCTGAATTTTTCAGTTTTGCGCCGATTTTCCCTTAATTGGCCCGGGTTTTTGGTGCACGCAAACGGATTGTGGCGCATTGGCAGGAATCAGGGGCGTGGCCGTACAAAAACTCAATGGATTCAGAGAAACCGCCGTATTTTAAAAAAATGTGCCGCTTGACACACACTTACCTGCACCCGACCTGGCTTGGTGAGCTTCAGTGCACTCCGACGGAATTCAGCGCAGCAGCGACACCTGGTGGACATCGGGGGAACTACCTTAGTGAATCACTGGAACACCCGAATCCTCCACACAGAACGCGCTGCTGGATCGCGAATGGACCGGATAAGTAAATCTGCCCCAAAGTGTTCTCATGGATCAGGTCACATCATCTATATAATAAATATGAAAAAGATTAAGATCATTTTCTTACAATCAATATATATAGGTGACAAGAGAAAGGAAAATCATGAAGAAAGTCAGTGGTTACTTACTGCTGTCATCCAGTCTGTGGGTTCTGGACCAGTACCAGGGCTCCGTAGGTATATAGGAGCTTCCATTATAGATGGCAGCTCTGGTGAAGATCATGGTTGCCTTTGGTCATATCCCGCTGAAGGTCAGGGGCAATGTCTTGGCACATCACAGACTCTACATGTCTTCAATAAGAGACATGGAGTTATTTACTGACCAGTTTTGGGAATGATGTTATCCTGCCCCTCTGCAGGCAGGATATTAGATGATCTCTGATCTTCATGTGGTCGAATCTTGCTGTAGGTTCACCATCATTTGCCAGAAGTTCATAGGCAAACGCTATGGCGAATACCCCACAGTCGTAATTGTTCCTCTGCTGATCCACTTTGATGAACTGCAGGTGCTTCAGGGGCTCAGGGAGCACTTCACTGTAGATATTTAGGATCTGCTCCCGGATTGATGGAGTTGGACTGGTTGTTGAGATGCTGTCGGCCACCAGAATTTTGCCATTTTTGAAGCACGTTGTCAACCAGTGCTTCCTGTGCTGATCGTAGTGGATTTGTACTGCATTCTTCAGTACGCTGTAACCTGGCACAAGAAGAGCGGCAACGGACTGCAGGCCATCAGAGCCCTCAAATTGATTCTGGAGAAGCTCCTGGGCCTTGTTAATGATGTTGTCATCTAACATGCCCTTCGGCCCCTTGCTCTTCAAGATGAATAATTGCTCTGGAGGCAGGGTGTGGATGGTCTGCTGTCTCCAGGAACCAGGCATCTCCACTTGTGGTGTTTCCAGCACCTGGTGGCCTTCAACTGTGGTGGATGAATTAATGATATTTTCCACCACAGTTTTCTTGGCTGGTGGGAATGTCTCAGGCTGACTGTCTTCTGTGGCAGGTGCTTTTCTCTTACGGCTAATTCTGGGAGCTTCACCAGACACAATGCCAATGTCTTGAGGTTCAGATATTTTTATGCCCATGTTCTTAGGTGTCTCAAGATTTAAGAAGGACACATCATCACCTTTCCCTGCGGTCTCTCGTGTTGGACAAGGTTTTCTATTGTATTGTCTCTTCATGTTCCTTTTTCCTTTTTTAGGAGCAAGTGACTTATGGACCAGGGATGGCTCAACAGCATCATTGTCTCTGGGTCTTTTTTGTGGGAGTTCTCCACTTTCTATCAGGGATGGACCTTGTGGTGTAACATGCCCCTTATCTCCACTCTTTGGAGTGGTGGGAGTGCAGACAATGCCACCTACTATGTCGGAAGGTCTCTTCTCATCTGTGTCTTGGCTGATGACGGGCTCATAACGCCTTTTGCAGCCAATTGACCTCTTAGGGCTAATACTGGGAGCTTCACCAGACACAATCCCAATGTCTTGAGGTTTAGATATTTTTATGTCCATGATCTCAGGTGTCGCAAGATTTAAGAAGGACACATCATCACCTTTCGCTGCAGTGTCTCGTCTTGGACAAGGTTTTCTATTGGATTGTCTCTTCATGTTCCTTTTTTGCGTTTTAGCAGCAGGTGACTTTTGAACCAGGGATGGCTCCACAGCATCATTGTCTCTGGGTCCTTTTTGTGGGAGTTCTCCACTTTCTATCAGGGATGGACCTTGTGGTATAAGAGGTCCCTCATCTGCAACTGTGGGATCAGCAGTAAAATCTCCACTCTTTGGAGTGGTAGAAGTGGAAAGAATGTCACCTACTATGTAGGGAGGTTTCTTCTCATCTGTGTCTCGGCTGATGGCGGGGTCTTTACGCCTGTTGAAACCATCTGACCTGAGGAATGTTCTCCATTTTCGACTGAAATTCCTGTATCGGGTCAGAAGGAAGGAGCCAATGGACTTGTAGAGTGAGTAAGCGGTGGCCAGCTGCCGCTGGCCACAAGGGCGGCGCCTGTTGTTCCGCATAAAGTCTTTTTTTCTTTCTGCTTGCCGAAGCGATGTGCATCCAACGAGGAGTCACAGCAGAATGACACCCGTGCTCTGCGCGCAGGCCTTACATAACCTCTGTTTTCATTGTGATGTCATCAGGCTATTTTGCATAAACGTTCCACGTACATTGTGATGTCACAATGCATTTGCAGAATGTGCCATGCCTACTGTGATGTCATCACTTCATTTGCATAATTTTCTGTGTAGATTTAGACATTGCTCTGCCAGGATGGCGACCAAATTATTTTAACCCCATAATGTAGTGATATATTTTATATGATAACAATTAGATATTATTTTTCTTATTTCATAGTTGTGACTTCAATATTCTAAAAGTATCCAGGTGTGTATTTTATAACTTTATTTTGACAGATCGGATCAGACTTTTTATACAGGATTCTTATGTTCCTGGAACGTATTTTAGCTTTATGAATGTGTATGTACCATCTAGGGTCTGATGCACATGCTAATGTGCACTTTGCGAGCCACAAGCAAGGGAATGTGATCCCATGTTTATGGCCTGTCTGACATGGATGTGTGAGCACATTTCACCCCATTAAAGGTAGAAATAGCACCAGCCTATTTCTTTGCATTGTGGGCAGTCAGCTTGACCAATAGAAAGGGATGGTGTCTAAAATGTGCAAGAGAAGGACGGACCCACAATGTTGGGGGAGGCTGGCATGACTCGGACAAGGGGAGGGAGCGGTAACCAGGGGGAGGGGTTGTCAGAGGCGCGAGTTGTCAGGGGGACAAGTTTAGAAAGGTGACACGGAAAGGAGGAGCAGCCAATTTGTGCCACAGGACTTATGGCGTACAGGACTTATGGGGGTCAGACGTTACTTAGGTATGATAAGGATTTTAGGCAGCGGAAGGCGATGCGGCCGAGCATCCGCTGGGACCAAAAGGACATTGGTTTGTGGTTACAAGTAATGGCGCCGGTGCGTTACGGGCAGTCCTTCCGTGGGAACAGGGACAAGCCAGCAGAAGGAGGGGACAGGGAGTAACAGAGGGGGAGCATGTTGGCAGTTTAACGATGGCCTGTGTAAGTACGGCACCAGTTGTAAATTTCGACATGTCTGCTCCACATGCGGAGGGTCGTCGCATGGGACAGCAAAATGCTTTAAGAGGAACAAGGGGTGTAGCGGAAGGGGTGTTGGACAAGGGGGAGACTCCGGTGAGGCTGCTAGAGATGGAGCCTTACCTAAGTAGGTATTCCGACAGTGAAAAGGCCGAGCTGTTGAGGGAGGGTTTTGGGGAGGGTTTCCGTATTCCCCCTCCGGGGCATTTGGTGCCATTTACAACCAAAAATTTAAAGTCGGCTTATCAATACCCTGAGGTGGTGAGTGAAAAATTGCAATTGGGGCGCATGGCGGATCCTTTCCCAGAGTTGCCAATGGAGGGCATGATAGTGTCCCCGTTGGGAGTTGTCCCAAAGAAAGAAGTGAATAAGTTTCGTCTTATTCCCCATCTTTCTTACTCAAGGGGCTTGTCGGTGAATGATGGGATTTCCCCGGATATCTGTTCAGTGGAATATACGTCATTCGACGAGGCAGTGGAGTGGGTGAAGAAATACGGGAGGGGGGCTTTGCTCGCAAAGATGGTCATAGAATCGGCGTTTCGGTTATTACTGGTACATCGTGATAGTCTGCGCTTGCTCGGGTGTTACTGGGATTCCGAGTTTTATGTGGATCGATGCCTTTCGATGGGGTGTTCGGTGTCATGAGCTTATTTCGAGGCCTTCAGCTCATTTTTAGAGTGGGTAGTGAAGGAGGAGGCTAGAGTGGGATCATTAATTCACTATTTAGACGATTTTTTGTGCATTGGCCCCAAGGGTTCCAGGATTTGTCAAACATTGCTTACCTCGGTGGAATGGGTGATGAGAAAGTTTGGTTTACCACTGGCCAGGGAAAAAACGGAAGATCCTACCTCGTGTTTAGTGTTTTTGAGGATCACCCTGGATTCTGAAAAAATGGAGTGTAGGTTGCCCGAGGATAAGTTGGTGGATTTAAGGGTGGTGGTAAAACGGGCTTGCAGGTTAAGGAAATTGACTATGAGGGAGGTTCAGTCGTTGCTGGGTAAGCTGAATTTCGCCTGCAGGATCATGCCAATGGGTAGGGTTTTTTGCAGGCGTCTAGCGGGAGCGACGGCTGGGGTGCAAGCGCCGCATCATTTTGTCCGGCTGGGGCAGGAGATACGGGATGACCTGGAGGTGTGGGACTCCTTTTTGGAGAAGTAAATGGGTACTAACTGATGATGGATGAGTTATTTAACTGTTTTGATAGGGAGCTGTTCACGGACGCGGCAGGTTCAGTTGGTTTTGGTGCCTACTGTGGTGGACAGTGGTGTGATGAAAGGTGGCCGGCGATAAACGTCATGTCGGCGTCCTCTCCTCCGGTTGTAAGACTGTTGCGGTAGCTGGTGTTGTTGTACTTGGGGCTCAATGCGTGGGTGGTGGCTGTGCATGTCCCAGGTGTGGACAACTCCGTCGCTGATGCCTTATCTCGATTGCAGTGGGATTGCTTCTGGGAGCTGGCGCCGGTCGCAGACGACGTGGGGATTCCTTGCCCGTCACATCTGTGGGAGATAGTCGACGAACGGCGGGGGCGCTGATAAGAGCGTCTCTGGCTGAGGGCACATGGAAGGCATATGAGGAGGTACTGGATCAGTGGGACGTTATGGTGGATGAATTGGGTGGGAAAAATACGGGGGAGGATAGGGAAAGGGCCTTCCTAGTGTGGTTGCATAGAGCGGCTAATGCGGGTTGGTCGAGGGAAAAAGTTGACAAGGGAGTAGCGGCTCTGGCTTTTGGTTTCAAATCAAGGGGGATTCAGGATGCGTCAAAATGTTTTGTATTTCAGCAAGCTCTGCAGGGGTTCGAAAAGGGGGTGGGAAGAAAAGGCGATTGTCAAATGCCAGCGTCATTTAATGTATTGGAAAAGTTGGGATGTGAGTTGGGGTTGGTATGTGAGTCAGATTATGAAGTTAAGCTGTTTAAGTTGGCATTCTCATGGGCTTTTTACGGAGCCATGAGTGTTGGCGAGCTGGTGGCGCCCAGTAGGTGGAAGAGCAGGGGGGTTTTAAGGGAGGATGTGGTCTATGGCTGTGGCTGGGTGGAGTTTGGAATACGACGTTCCAAAACGGATTTATTCGGAAAAGGAAGGATGGTGACGCTTTGAGAAGTGGGGGGGTCTGTCATGTGTCCTTGTAAAAGCTTTCGGGATTATTTGGAGTCACGTGGTAGTCAGAAGGGCCCGTTGTTGTGTCACAGGGATGGATCGTTTTTATACCGTTTTCAGTTCACAGCAGTGTTTAGGAAGTGCCTGATAAAATTGGGGCTAGATGCGAGGGTGTTTGCTTCGCATTCTTTTAGGATTGGAGCGGCGACGGAGGCGGCTGGTAGGGGTCTCGGGCCTGAGGAAGCTAAGCAGTTGGGGAGGTCGGGGTCCAGGAGATTCAGGTCATATATCCGGCCACATCTTTTGGAGGGACAACAGTAAAGTGTTCATGTTTTGTTGGTTCGGTGCGGGGGGGGGGGGGGGGAGTTATCCAATTTTGCCTTGTAATTGCAGGTTCGGGATGCTGGCTACCATGGATCCTCGGACACTCTTATGTTTTCTGGGGGTCCCAGAGAGCGGCTTTGCGTCCAGAAGGGAGACAGTTAGGGTTCGACAGGACCCAGGTAATGGTGCGGTGGTTGGGTTTTAGAAGCATGAAGTGGGGAAAGATGCTGACCGAGTTTCGCATGTTTGTTGAGTTGGACAGGTGTCCCGAGATGTTGTTTTACATGTTGGGGGTAACGACTTGGGGGGCCATCCTGTGCGAGAGTTAATCAGGGATATGCAATATGAATTACTGAAGTTGATGGTGGAATTCCCCTCCCTAGTCGTTATTTGGTCGGATATAGTGTATAGGCGGGTGTTGTGACACATTAGGTCGGTTAGTTGTTTGAACAGGGCCCGGGTAAAGCTTAATTGGGTGGTTGGGGGTGTTTTGGTAAGAAATGGGGGACTAGCCATTCGTCACAAGGAATTGGAGGACGGGGAGGGTGAATATTGGCTAGCAGACAGCGTCCATCTTAATGCAGTTGGCATGGATTTGTGGGCCCTTGGCATTCAAGGTGGTTTGGTGGTGGTGGGGGGCGCATAGGCTTGAGGGGATTCAAGGCCTGCTTGCGATGGCAGGGGGAGGGGGAAAGTCGTTGGAGTTGGTGGAACTACAAGGGGGAGAGCATGGCGGCTAGTTTTCACCGGAATGACGGGCCATGCCTAGGCTTATGGCGGTATGGACTCCTGCTGGGTGGTGTTCCGGGGAGTGGAAAATTAAAAAAAAAACCATCTGCGTGATCTGGTGCCCTCTTACCGCAGGTGGCGGGTGAGAGTAATAGAGAGAAGAAGAGCAGAAGGGCATTTTTTGTATTTGGAGCTCCAAGGACCTTCCCCTTACTGTGGGTACATTATTATTGTTAGGAGGAGGATTGATGTTATGAATAATTTGTTGTATGTTTTAATAAATTGACTGCTGTGGCCAGATTAATCCAAAAGTCGTTGTCCGAGTCTTTCTTTAGGTCGTAACTGCTAATCTGGTGGCAGCGAAAAAAGGGAAGAGCGACCAGAATTCCCCGGAGCGCCGTGTCATGCTCATGTGCACTTTGCGGGGCCAAAAGCAAGGGAATGTGATCCCATGTTTATGTCCTGTCTGACATGGATGTGTGAGCACTTTTCACCCCATTAAAGGTAGAAATAGCACCAGCCTATTTTTTTGCATTGTGGGCAGTCAGCTTGACCAATAGAAAGGGATGGTGTCTAAAAATAGCGACTCGTCCCATTACACAGACCCCAGACCAAGACCATTGCCACCGACTCCCCAGATCAGACCATGACTGAGGCCACCAACTCCCCAGATGAGACCATGACTGAGGCCACCAACTCCCCAGATCAGACCATGACTGAGGTCACCAACTCCCCAGATCAGACCATGACTGAGGCCACCAACTCCCAAGATCAGACCATGACTGTCACTCAACAGTCCCTAGTTCTTCATCCCCCAAATATCACACAACACATATGTCACTAAAAAAAACTGTATTTATGTTTTTCACCACAAAATGATGAGGTCTTGGTTAACTCCTTTGACGCAAAATCCACAAATCAAAAATGGGTCAATGAAGTTTTAAGCTCGCAACCCTCGTCAAGGGGCCCCATCTCTTGCGAGTCCCTACACTATCCAAAAAAACAAAAAAACTAATGAAAATAAAAAAAGCTAATCTAGGAGGCCAGACACTTAATGTCCACTAATAGCATCCATCTGCCAGGGATCTACACCCTCTGAGGAAACAAAGTAGGAGGCAAACTGCTGATGATCACACAGGCCAGCCGCTCCGGGTCATCCTTAGAGAGTGTTGTCCAGGGGGATAGAAGCTGTTGGATGTTGTCCTTCCAGGTCACCGTCTGAAGCACCATGGTAGATCCGAACGAAGTTGTGAAGAATAACGTAGGCTTGCGCTACCTTCTTAACGTTGTCCGGGTCCATCACATATATACGGATTCATACGGCATGGAAATACAGGACTGGAGGAGTCACATGTTTGTGTGAATGCACCCTTAAATGTAGAAGTTAGGGCACTAAAATTATGGCCCTGATGACGATGGGGCCATGTCATGTCTGGTGATGAGAGCAGAGACCGAGATGGAGCCTGGAATCTGCCTCATGGGGCAGCAGGAAATTCACTTATTAAGTGAACACATCTGACTGCGGAAAGTCCGGTGGAAGGTCACGTCCGGTGGTGAGGGCAGAGACTGAGCCCAGAATCTGCCCCACATTGCAGCAGTAAAATCACCTTTTCAGGGAATGCATCTGACTGCAGGAAGTCCGGTAAATGACAAGTCCAGTATTAGAGTAGGGACATGAAATGCAATGGAGAGTGCAGAGACCGAGCCCGGAATCTGCCTCTACTGAAGCGTAGGTCTTCTGTGCATCAGCTTGTCCATTGGAGACCTCTGATGATAGAGAGGATCCAATCTGCTGCATCTTCTTTAAAAACTCCAGGTGGATCTTCTCCAAGAACCTGCAGATATTCACGTGGTCCAAGGTACAGACAGCAGCTGCATGCTGTATGGAGAAGAAGAGCACAATGGCTGTTCTTATATAGCTGCATCACTGTATCCAAAAAAGACAAAGAAAACACCATAAATATCATAAAACACGAAGATCACAAATCATTCATTGAACAATGAAGATATAATGGGGATCATTTACTAAGGGCCATTTTTCCGGCGGGTTACCTGAATTTTTCCGTTTTGCGCCGATTTTCCCTGAATTGCCCCGGGTTTTTGGCGCACGCGAACGGATTGTGGCGCATCGGCAGGAATCAGGGGCGTGGCCATACAAAAACCCAACGGATTTAGAGAAACCACAGTATTTTAAAAAAATGTGCCGCTTGACACACACTTACCTGCACCCGACCTGGCTTGGTGAACTACAGTGCACTCCGACGGAAATCAGCGCAGCAGCGACACCTGGTGGACATCGGGGGAACTACCTTAGTGAATCACTGGAACACCCGAATCCTCCACACAGAACGCGCCGCTGGATCGCGAATGGACCGGATAAGTAAATCTGCCCCAATGTGTTCTCATGGATGAGGTCACATCATCTATATAATAAATAAGAAAAAGATTGAGATCATTTTCTTACAATCAATAAATATAGGTGACAAGAGAAAGGAAAATCATGAAGAAAGTCAGTGGTTACTTACTGCTGTCATCCAGTCTGTGGGTTCTGGACCAGTACCAGGGCTCAGTAGGAGTATAGGAGCTTCCATTATAGACGGCAGCTCTGGTGAAGATCATGGTTGCCTTTGGTCATATCCCGCTGAAGGTCAGGGGCAATGTCTTGGCCCATCACAGACTCTACATGTCTTCAATAAGAGACATGGAGTCATTTGCTGACCAGTTTTGGGAATGATGTTATCCTGCCCCTCTGCAGGCAGGATATTAGATGATCTCTGATCTTCATGTGGTCGAATCTTGCTGTAGGTTCACCATCATTTGCCAGAAGTTCATAGGCAAACGCTATGGCGAATACCCCACAGTCGTAATTGTTCCTCTGCTGATCCACTTTGATGAACTGCAGGTGCTTCAGGGGCTCAGGGAGCACTTCACTGTAGATATTTAGGATCTGCTCCCGGACTGATGGAGTTGGACAGGTTGTTGAGATGCTGTCGGCCACCAGAATTTTGCCATTTTTGAAGCACGTTGTCAACCAGTGCTTCCTGTGCTGATCGTAGTGGATTTGTACTGCATTCTTCAGTACGCTGTAACCTGGCACAAGAAGAGCGGCAACGGACTGCAGGCCATCAGAGCCCTCAAATTGATTCTGGAGAAGCTCCTGGGCCTTGTTAATGATGTTGTCATCTAACATGCCCTTGGGCCCCTTGCTCTTCAAGATGAATAATTGCTCTGGAGGCAGGGTGTGGATGGTCTGCTGTCTCCAGGAACCAGGCATCTCCACTTGTGGTGTTTCCAGCACCTGGTGGCCTTCAACTGTGGTGGATGGATTAATGATATTTTCCACCACAGTTTTCTTGGCTGGTGGGAATGTCTCAGGCTGACTGTCTTCTGTGGCAGGTGCTTTTCTCTTACGGCTAATTCTGGGAGCTTCACCAGACACAATGCCAATGTCTTGAGGTTCAGATATTTTTATGCCCATGTTCTTAGGTGTCTCAAGATTTAAGAAGGACACATCATCACCTTTCCCTGCGGTCTCTCGTGTTGGACAAGGTTTTCTATTGTATTGTCTCTTCATGTTCCTTTTTCCTTTTTTAGGAGCAAGTGACTTATGGACCAGGGATGGCTCAACAGCATCATTGTCTCTGGGTCTTTTTTGTGGGAGTTCTCCACTTTCTATCAGGGATGGACCTTGTGGTGTAACATGCCCCTTATCTCCACTCTTTGGAGTGGTGGGAGTGCAGACAATGCCACCTACTATGTCGGAAGGTCTCTTCTCCTCTGTGTCTTGGCTGATGACGGGCTCATAACGCCTTTTGTAGCCAATTGACCTCTTAGGGCTAATTCTGGGAGCTTCACCAGACACAATCCCAATGTCTTGAGGTTCAGATATTTTTATGTCCATGATCTCAGGTGTCTCAAGATTTAAGAAGGACACATCATCACCTTTCGCTGCAGTGTCTCGTCTTGGACATGGTTTTCTATTGGATTGTCTCTTCATGTTCCTTTTTTGCGTTTTAGCAGCAGGTGACTTTTGAACCAGGGATGGCTCCACAGCATCATTGTCTCTGGGTCCTTTCTGTGGGAGTTCTCCACTTTCTATCAGGGATGGACCTTGTGGTATAAGAGGTCCCTCATCTGCAACTGTGGGATCAGCAGTAAAATCTCCACTCTTTGGAGTGGTGGAAGTGGAAAGAATGTCACCTACTATGTAGGGAGGTTTCTTCTCATCTGTGTCTTGGCTGATGGCGGGGTCTTTACGCCTGTTGAAACCATCTGACCTGAGGAATGTTCTCCATTTTCGACTGAAATTCCTGTATCGGGTCAGAAGGAAGGAGCCAATGGACTTGTAGAGTGAGCAAGCGGTGGCCAGCTGCCGCTGGCCACAAGGGCGGCGCCTGTTGTTCCGCATAAAGTCTTTTTTTCTTTCTGCTTGCCGAAGCGATGTGCATCCAACGAGGAGTCACAGCAGAATGACACCCGTGCTCTGCGCGCAGGCCTTACATAACCTCTGTTTTCATTGTGATGTCATCAGGCTGTTTTGCATAAACATTGTGATGTCACAATGCATTTGCAGAATGTGCCATGCCTATTGTGATGTCATCACTTCATTTGCATAATGTTCTGTGCAGATTTAGACATTGCACTGCCTAGATGGCGACCAAATTATTTTAACCCTATAATGTAGTGATATATTTTATATGATAACAATTAGATATTATTTTTCTTATTTCATAGTTGTGACTTCATTATTCTAAAAGTATCCAGGTGTGTATTTTATAACTTTATTTTGACATAACGGATCAGACTTTTTTATGCAGGATTCTTATGTTCCTGGAACGTATTTTAGCTTTATGAATGTGTATGTACCATCTAGGGTCTGATGCGCATGCTAATGTGCACTTTGCGAGCCACAAGCAAGGGAATGTGATCCCATGTTTACGGCCTGTCTGACATGGATGTGTGAGCACTTTTCACCCCATTAAAGGTAGAAATAGCACCAGCCTATTTCTTTGCATTGTGGGCAGTCATCTTGACCAATAGAAAGGGATTGTGTCTAAAATGCGCAAGAGAAGGACGGACCCACAAAGTTGGGGGAGGCCGGCATGACTCGGACCAGGGGAGGGAGCGGTAACCAGGGGGAAGGGTTGTCAGAGGCGCGAGTTGTCAGGGGGACAAGTTTAGAAAGGTGACATGGAAAGGAGGAGCAGCCAATTTGTGCCATCAACTGAAGAGTAAGCAGCATGGCAGAAGTGGGAGAGATACTAGCTCAGTTACAGGCGATGGCGGCTGCGGGCGGGCCGGAGTTATGCCAGCAGGTGATAGGGGCCCTGGAGCCAACGGGCAGTGGAAGCGACGGGGGAGTGAGGCGGTCATGGAGGACACGACCGCCCGCTCGTGTGAGACCGGAGCCTACCCCATGCACTCGCCGCACGCGAGCCAGGACGACAGGAGGACTTACCGACAGGTACCACGGGGTCCACTTTTGGTGAGGCTCCAGTCAGGGGGGGGGGCGCCTGCTTGACTGCGATGTGACAGGAGGATCCAGGAATGTCTCGCGGGCCCCATGTGGGCTGAGCGGCCCCTACTGCTTCCAGCGGTGGAGTCAAGGTGTCGCATGGAAGTCGGCGCCGGGGTCCCGGTGGCTGGAGCTACAGAGGCCGTGTCATTGGGAGTGGTGTGGCTGTTTGGGGGCCAGCAGCTATACTTCATTGGACGGAGGTGAGAGAAGGATGTAGCTTGGGGAGAGCAACATGGCCGCTGGCGGGCACACAGCACCCGCGCAGCATGGTGAGTCTTATTCCATGTCTGTACAATCAGTGGGGATGGGGTCGCCAGCGAGTGGAGTGAGTGAGGGGGGAACATTGGAGGAGATGCGCTCACTGGTGGGTAGCAATCGTTACTTGCACGGTGGGAGGGCACAGGGTTCAGGGTATCACCAGTGTCGCCGTGGGTACCGTGGCCGCGGCAAGGCACTGGGTCGATTTGGCGGCGGGAGTCGGGTGTAACGGTGTCAGTACAAACTGAGAAGGAGAAGGATGAAAGGATCCGGCTGGATGACAGGGCAAAAGGGGAGGTGTATGTCTGTTTTGAAGGACAGTTACGGACGCATTTAAAAAAAGAGGTGGAGAAGATCTGGAAAGACGAATACGTCAAGATCTTCTCTCTTTTGCCCCAGTCAAAATTTTATTTGGAAAAAGGCAAGAAGGAGGAGGCCAAGAAAGAGGAGGAAGAAAAGAAACGTTGGCGGTTGATCCCGCCAACGTTTCAAAACTGTTTCCATGCATTTTCAATTTTAGCAAGTGTGGTAGGGGAGAGGGCTCCGGAGAAGTGCTCTGGGTTGTTTTGCTATCAGAATTCAATTGGGGAGGCGTACAGGACTTATGGCGGTCAGACATGGCTTAGGTATGATAAGGATTTTAGGCAGCGGAAGGCGATGCGGCCGAGCATCCGCTGGGACCAAAAGGACATTGGTTTGTGGTTACAAGTAATGGCGCCGGTGTGTTACGGGCAGTCCTTTCATGGGAACAGGGACAAGCCAGCAGAAGGAGGGGGCAGGGAATAACAGAGGGGGAGCATGTTGGCAGTTTAACGATGGCCTGTGTAAGTACGGCACCAGTTGTAAATTTCGACACGTCTGCTCTACAGGACGGCAAAAGGGTCGTCGCACAGGACGGCAAAATGCTTTAAGAGGAACAAGGGGCGTAGCGGAAGCGGTGTTGGACAAGGGGGAGACTCCGGTGAGGCTGCTAGAGATGGAGCCTTACCTAAGTAGGTATTCGGACAGTGAAAAGGCCGAGCTGTTGAGGGAGGGTTTTGGGGAGGGTTTCCGTATTCCCCCTCTGGGGCATGTGGTGCCATTTACAACCAAAAACTTAAAGTCGGCTTATCAATACCCTGAGGTGGTGAGTGAAAAATTGTGATTGGGGCGCATGGCGGGTCCATTCCCAGAGTTGCCAATGGAGGGCATGATAGTGTCCCCGTTGGGAGTCGTCCCAAAGAAAGAAGTGAATAAGAAGTTTCGTCTTATTCCCCATCTTTCTTACCCAATGGGCTTGTCGGTGAATGATGGGATTTCCCCGGACATCTGTTCGGTGGAATATACGTAATTCGACGAGGCAGTGGAGTGGGTGAAGAAATACGGGAGGGGGGCTTTGCTCACAAAGACGAACATAGAATCGACGTTTCGGTTATTACCGGTACATCGTGATAGTCTGCGCTTGCTCGGGTGTTACTGGGATTCCGAGTTTTATGTGGATCTATGCCTTTCGATGGGGTTTTCGGTGTCATGAGCTTATTTCGAGGCCTTCAGCTCATTTTTAGAGTGGGTAGTGAAGGAGGAGGCTAGAGTGGGATCATTAATTCACTATTTAGAAGATTTTTTGTGCATTGGCCCCAAGGGTTCCAGGATTTGCTTACCTCGGTGGAATGGGTGATGAGAAAGTTTGGTTTATTACTGGCCAGGGAAAAAACGGAAGATCCTACCTCGTGTTTAGTGTTTTTGGGGATCACCCTGGATTCCTAAAAAATGGAGTGTAGGTTGCCCGAGGATAAGTTGGTGGATTTAAGGGTGGTGGTAAAACGGGCTTGCAAGTTAAGGAAATTGACTCTGAGGGAGGTTCAGTCGTTGCTGGGTAAGCTGAATTTCGTCTGCAGGATCATGCCAATGGGTAGGGTTTTTTGCAGGCGTCTAGCGGGAGCGACGGCTGGGGTGCAAGCGCCGCATCATTTTGTCCGGCTGGGGCGGGAGATACGGGATGACCTGGAGATGTGGGACTCCTTTTTGGAGAACTAAATGGGTACTAACTGATGATGGATGGGTTATTTAACTGTTTTGATTGGGAGCTGTTCACGGACATGGCAGGTTCAGTTGGTTTTGGGGCCTACTGTGGTGGACAGTGGTGTGCTGAAAGGTGGCCGGCGTTGTGGGTAGCATGGGGGTTGACGAAGAACTTGGCGTGGCTGGAGTTATTTCCGATAGTGGTGGCGATGCACATTTGGGGCGAGCGTTTTCGCAACAAAAAAATAAGGTTCCATTGCGATAATCAGGCAGTGGTGATGGCGATAAACGTCATGTCGGCGCCCTCTCCTCCGGTTGTAAGACTGTTGCGGTAGCAGGTGTTGTTGTGCTTGGGGCTCAATGCGTGGGTGGTGGCTGTTCATGTCCCACGTGTGGACAACTCCGTCACTGATGCCTTATCTGATTGCAGTGGGATTGCTTCTGGGAGCTGGCGCCGGTCGCAGACGACGTGGGGATTCCTTGCCCGTCACATCTGTGGGAGATAGCTGTGCGGGTTGGTCGAGAGCAAAAGTTGACAATGGAGTAGCGGCTCTGGTTTTTGGTTTCAAATCACGGGGGATTCAGGATGCGACAAAAAGTTTTGTGTTTCAGCAAGCTCTGCGGGGGTTCAAAAAGGGGGGGGGGGGAGAAAAGGCGATTGTCGAATGCCAGTGTCATTTAATGTATTGGAAAAGTTGGGATGTGAATTGGGGTTGGTATGTGAGTCAGATTATGAAGTTAAGCTGTTTAAGTTGGCATTCTCATGGGCTTTTTACGGAGCCATGAGTGTTGGCGAGCTGGTGGCGCCCAGTAGGTGGAAGAGCAGGGGGGTTTTGAGGGAGGATGTGGTATATGGCTGTGGCTGGGTGGAGTTTGGAATACGACGTTCCAAAATGGATGTATTCGGAAAAGGAAGGATGGTGACGCTTCGAGAAGTGGGGGGGTCTGTCATGTGTCCGTGTAAAAGCTTTCAAGATTATTTGGAGTCACGTGGTGGTCAGGAGGGCCCGTTGTTGTGTCACACGGATGGATCGTTTTTATCCCGTTTTCAGTTCACAGCAGTGTTTAGGAAGTGCCTGGTGAGATTGGGGCTAGATGCGAGGGTGTTTGCTTTGCATTCTTTTAGGATTGGAGCGGCGACGGAGGCGGCTGGTAGGGGTCTCGGGCCTGAGGAAGTTAAGCGGTTGGGGAGGTGGGGTTCCAGGAGATTTAGGTCATATATACGGCCAAATCTTTTGGAGGGACAACAGTAAAGTGTTCATGTTTTGTTGGTTCGGGGGGGGGGGGGGGGAAGTTATCTAATTTTGCCTTGTATTTGCAGGTTCGGGATGCTGGCTACCATGGATCCTCGGACACTCTTATGTTTTCTGGGGGTCCCAGAGAGCGGTTTTGCGTCCAGAAGGGAGACAGTTAGGGTTCGACAGGACCCAGGTAATGGTGCGGTGGTTGGGTTTTAGAAGCATGAAGTGGGGAAAGATGCTGACCGAGTTTCGGAAGTTTTTTGAGTTGGACAGGTGTCCCGAGATGTTGTGTTACATGTTGGGGGTAACGACTTGGGGGGCCGTCCTGTGCGAGAGTTAATCAGGGATATGCAACATGAATTACTGAAGTTGATGGTGGAATTCCCCTCCCTAGTCGTTATTTGGTCGGATATAGTGTATAGGCGGGTAAGGTGACACACTAGGTCGGTTAGTTGTTTTAACAGGGCCCGGGTAAAGCTTAATCGGGCGGTTGGGGGTGTTTTGGTAAGAAATGGGGGACTAGCCATTCGTCACAAGGAATTGGAGGACGGGGAGGGTGAATATTGGCTAGCAGACGGGGTCCATCTTAATACAGTTGGCATGGATTTGTGGGCCCTTGGCATTCAAGGGGGTTTGGAGCAAGCACTGGCGGTGGTGGGGGGCGCACAGGCTTGAGGGGATTCAAGGCCTGCTTGCGATGGCAGGGGGAGGGGGAAAGTCGTTGGAGTTGGTGGAACTACAAGGGGGAGAACATGGCGGCTAGTTTTCTCCTGAATGACGGGCCATGCCTAGGGTTATGGCGGTATGGCTCCTGCTGGGTGGTGTCCCGGGGAGTGGAAAATTGGAAAAAGCCATCTGCTGGATCTGGTGCCCTCGAACTGGAGGTGGCGGGTGAGAGTAATAGAGAGAAGAAGAGCAGAAGGGCATTTTTTGTATTTGGATCTCCAAGGACCTTCCCCTTACTGTGGGTGCATTATTATTGTTAGGAGGAGGATTGATGCTATGAATAATTTGTTGTATGTTTTAATAAATTGGCTGCTGTGGCCAGATTAATCCAAAAGTCGTTGTCCGAGTCTTTCTTTAGGTCGTAACTGCTAATCTGGTGGCAGCAAAAAAATGGAAGAGTGACCAGAATTCCCCGGAGTGCCGTGTCATACTCATGTGCACTTTGCGGGGCCAAAAGCAAGGGAATGTGATCCCATGTTTATGTCCTGTCTGACATGGATGTGTGAGCACTTTTCACCCCATTAAAGGTAGAAATAGAACCAGCCTATTTTTTTGCATTGTGGGCAGTCAGCTTGACCAATAGAAAGGGATGGTGTCTAAAAATAGCGACTCGTCCCATTACTCAGTCCCCAGACCAAGACCAATGCCACCGACGCCCCAGATCAGACCATGACTGAGGCCAACAACTCCCCAGATCAGACCATGACTGAGGCCACCAACTCCCCACATCAGACCATGACTGAGGCCACCAACTCCCCAGATCAGACCATGACTGTCACTCAACAGTCCCTAGTTCTTCACCCCCCAAATATCACATAACACATATGTCACTAAAAAAACTGTATTTATGTTTTTCACCACAAAATGATGAGGTCTTGGTTAACTCCTTTGACGCAAAATCCACAAATCAAAAATGGGTCAATGAAGTTTTAAGCTCGCAACCCTCGTCAAGGGTCCCCATCTCTTGCGAGTCCCTACACTATCCAAAAAAACAAAGAAACTAATGAAAAAAAAAAAAAGCTAATCTAGGAGTCCAGAGCCTTAATGTCCACTAATAGCATCCATCTGCCAGGGAACTCCACCCTCTGAGGCAACAAAGTAGGAGGCAAACTGCTGATGATCACACAGGCCAGCCGCTCCGGGTCATCCTTGGAGAGTGTTGTCCAGGGGGATAGAAGCTGTTGTATGTTGTCCTTCCAGGTCACCGTCTGAAGCACCATGGCGGATCCGAACGAAGTTGTGCAGAATAACGTAGGCTTGCGCTACCTTCTTAACGTTGTCCGGGTCCATCACATATATACGGATTCATACGGCATGGAAATACAGGACTGGAGGAGTCACATGTTTGTGTGAATGCACCCTTAAATGTAGAAGTCAGGGCACTAAAATTATGGCCCTTATGACGACGGGACCATGTCATGTCTGGTGATGAGAGCAGAGACCGAGATGGAGCCTGGAATCTGCCTCATGGTGCAGCAGGAAATTCATTTATTAAGTGAACACATCTGACTGCGGAAAGTCCGGTGGTAGGTCACGTCCGGTGGTGAGGGCAGAGACTGAGCCCAGAATCTGCCCCACATTGCAGCAGTAAAATCACCTTTTCAGGGAATGCAACTGACTGCAGGAAGTCCGGTAAATGACAAGTCCAGTATTAGAGTAGGGACATGAAATGCAATGGAGAGTGCAGAGACCGAGCCCGGAATCTGCCTCTACTGAAGCGCAGGTCTTCTGTGCATTAGTTTGTCCATTGGAGACCTCTAATGATAGAGAGGATCCAATCTGCTGCATCTTCTTTAAAAAGTCCAGGTGGATCTTCTCCAAGAACCTGCAGATATTCACGTGGTCCAAGGTACAGACAGCAGCTGCATGCTGTATGGAGAAGAAGAGCACAATGGCTGTTCTTATATAGCTGCATCACTGTATCCAAAAAAGACAAAGAAAACACCATAAATATCATAAAACACGAAGATCACAAATCATTAATTGAACAATGAAGATATAATGGGGATCATTTACTAAAGGCCATTTTTCCGGCGGGTTACCTGAATTTTTCCGTTTTGCGCCGATTTTCCCTGAATTGCCCCGGGTTTTTGGCGCACGCGAACGGATTGTGGCGCATCGGCAGGAATCAGGGGCGTGGCTGTACAAAAACCCAACGGATTCAGAGAAACCGCCGTATTTTAAAAAAATGTGCCGCTTGACACGCACTTACCTGCACCCGGCCTGGCTTGGTGAACTTCAGTGCACTCCGACGGAATTCAGCGCAGCAGCGACACCTGGTGGACATCGGGGTAACTACCTTAGTGAATCACTGGAACACCCGAATCCTCCACACAGAACGCGCCGCTGGATCGCGATTGGACCGGATAAGTAAATCTGCCCCAATGTGTTCTCATGGATGAGGTCACATCATCTATATAATAAATATGAAAAAAATTAAGATCATTTTCTTACAATCAATATATATATAGGTGACAAGAGAAAGGAAAATCATGAAGAAAGTCAGTGGTTACTTACTGCTGTCATCCAGTCTGTGGGTTCTGGACCAGTACCAGGGCTCAGTAGGAGTATAGGAGCTTCCATTATAGACGGCAGCTCTGGTGAAGATCATGGTTGCCTTTGGTCATATCCCGCTGAAGGTCAGGGGCAATGTCTTGGCACATCACAGACTCTACATGTCTTCAATAAGAGACATGGAGTTATTTGCTGACCAGTTTTGGGAATGATGTTATCATACCCCTCTGCAGGCAGGATATTAGATGATCTCTGATCTTCATGTGGTCGAATCTTGCTGTAGGTTCACCATCATTTGCCAGAAGTTCATAGGCAAACGCTATGGCGAATACCCCACAGTCGTAATTGTTCCTCTGCTGATCCACTTTGATGAACTGCAGGTGCTTCAGGGGCTCAGGGAGCACTTCACTGTAGATATTTAGGATCTGCTCCCGGACTGATGGAGTTGGACAGGTTGTTGAGATGCTGTCGGCCACCAGAATTTTGCCATTTTTGAAGCACGTTGTCAACCAGTGCTTCCTGTGCTGATCGTAGTGGATTTGTACTGCATTCTTCAGTACGCTGTAACCTGGCACAAGAAGAGCGGCAACGGACTGCAGGCCATCAGAGCCCTCAAATTGATTCTGGAGAAGCTCCTGGGCCTTGTTAATGATGTTGTCATCTAACATGCCCTTGGGCCCCTTGCTCTTCAAGATGAATAATTGCTCTGGAGGCAGGGTGTGGATGGTCTGCTGTCTCCAGGAACCAGGCATCTCCACTTGTGGTGTTTCCAGCACCTGGTGGCCTTCAACTGTGGTGGATGGATTAATGATATTTTCCACCACAGTTTTCTTGGCTGGTGGGAATGTCTCAGGCTGACTGTCTTCTGTGGCAGGTGCTTTTCTCTTACGGCTAATTCTGGGAGCTTCACCAGACACAATGCCAATGTCTTGAGGTTCAGATATTTTTATGCCCATGTTCTTAGGTGTCTCAAGATTTAAGAAGGACACATCATCACCTTTCCCTGCGGTCTCTCGTGTTGGACAAGGTTTTCTATTGTATTGTCTCTTCATGTTCCTTTTTCCTTTTTTAGGAGCAAGTGACTTATGGACCAGGGATGGCTCAACAGCATCATTGTCTCTGGGTCTTTTTTGTGGGAGTTCTCCACTTTCTATCAGGGATGGACCTTGTGGTGTAACATGCCCCTTATCTCCACTCTTTGGAGTGGTGGGAGTGCAGACAATGCCACCTACTATGTTGGAAGGTCTCTTCTCCTCTGTGTCTTGGCTGATGACGGGCTCATAACGCCTTTTGCAGCCAATTGACCTCTTAGGACTAATTCTGGGAGCTTCACCAGACACAATCCCAATGTCTTGAGGTTCAGATATTTTTATGTCCATGATCTCAGGTGTCTCAAGATTTAAGAAGGACACATCATCACCTTTCGCTGCAGTGTCTCGTCTTGGACAAGGTTTTCTATTGGATTGTCTCTTCATGTTCCTTTTTTGCGTTTTAGCAGCAGGTGACTTTTGAACCAGGGATGGCTCCACAGCATCATTGTCTCTGGGTCCTTTTTGTGGGAGTTCTCCACTTTCTATCAGGGATGGACCTTGTGGTATAAGAGGTCCCTCATCTGCAACTGTGGGATCAGCAGTAAAATCTCCACTCTTTGGAGTGGTGGAAGGGGAAAGAATGTCACCTACTATGTAGGGAGTTTTCTTCTCATCTGTGTCTTGGCTGATGGCGGGGTCTTTACGCCTGTTGAAACCATCTAACCTGAGGAATGTTCTCCATTTTCGACTGAAATTCCTGTATCGGGTCAGAAGGAAGGAGCCAATGGACTTGTAGAGTGAGTAAGCGGTGGCCAGCTGCCGCTGGCCACAAGGGCGGCGCCTATTGTTCCGCATAAAGTCTTTTTTTCTTTCTGCTTGCCGAAGCGATGTGCATCCAACGAGGAGTCACAGCAGAATGACACCCGTGCTCTGCGCGCAGGCCTTACATAACCTCTGTTTTCATTGTGATGTCATCAGGCTGTTTTGCATAAACATTCCACGTACATTGTGATGTCACAATGCATTTGCAGAATGTGCCATGCCTATTGTGATGTCATCACTTCATTTGCATAAATTTTTGTGTAGATTTAGACATTGCTCTGCCAGGATGGCGACCAAATTATTTTAACCCCATAATGTAGTGATATATTTTATCTGATAACAATTAGATATTATTTTTCTTATTTCATAGTTGTGACTTCATTATTCTAAAAGTATCCAGGTGTGTATTTTATAACTTTATTTTGACAGATCGGATCAGACTTTTTTATGCAGGATTCTTATGTTCCTGGAACGTATTTTAGCTTTATGAATGTGTATGTACCATCTAGGGTCTGATGCGCATGCTAATGTGCACTTTGCGAGCCACAAGCAAGGGAATGTGATCCCATGTTTATGGCCTGTCTGACATGGATGTGTGAGCACTTTTCACCCCATTAAAGGTAGAAATAGCACCAGCCTATTTTTTTGCATTGTGGGCAGTCATCTTGACCAATAGAAAGGGATGGTGTCTAAAATGCGCAAGAGAAGGACGGACGACAGGAGGACTTACCGACAGGTACCGCGGGGTCCCCTTTTGGCGAGGCTCCAGTCAGAGGGGGGAGGGGGGCTGCTTGACTGCGATGCGACAGGAGGATCCAGGAATGTCTCGCGGGCCCCATGTGGTCTGAGCGGCCCCTACTGCTTCCAGCGGTGGAGTCAAGGTGTCGCATGGAAGTCGGCGCCGGGGTCCCGGTGGCTGGAGCTGCAGAGGCCGGGTCATTGGGAGTGGTGTGGCTGTTTGGGGGCCAGCAGCTATACTTCATTGGACGGAGGTGAGAGAAGGATGCAGCTTGGGGAGAGCAACATGGCCGCTGGTGGGCACATAGCACCCGCGCAGCATGGTGAGTCTTATTCCATGTCTGTACAATCAGTGGGGATGGGGTCGCCAGCAAGTGGAGTGAGTGAGGGGGGAACGTTGGAGGAGATGCGCTCACTAGTGGGTATCAATCGGAAGTTACTTGCGCGGTGGGAGGGCACGGGGTTCGGGGTGTCGCTGTGGGTACCGTGGCCGCGACAAGGCACTGGGTCGATTTGGCGGCGGGAGTCGGGTGTAACGGTGTCAGTACAAACTGAGAAGGAGAAGGTTGAAAGGATCCGGCTGGATGACAGGGCAAAAGGGGAGGTGTATGTCTGTTTTGAAGGACAGTTACGGACGCATTTAAAAAAAGAGGTGGAGAAGATCTGGAAAGACGAATACGTCAAGATCTTCTCTCTTTTGCCCCTGTCAAAATTTTATTTGGAAAAAGGCAAGAAGGAGGAGGCCAAGAAAGAGGAGGAAGAAAAGAAACGTTAGCGGTTGATTCCGCAAACGTTTCAAAACTGGTTCCATGCGTTTTCAATTTTAGCAAGTGTGGTAGGGGAGAGGGCTCCGGAGAAGTGCTCTGGGTTGTTTTGCTATCAGAATTCAATTGGGGAGGCGTACAGGACTTATGGGGGTCAGACATGGCTTAGGTATGATGAGGATTTTAGGCAGCGGAAGGCGATGCGGCCGAGCATCCGCTGGGACCAAAAGGACATTGGTTTATGGTTACAAGTAATGGCGCCGGTGCGTTACGGGCAGTCCTTTCACGGGAACAGGGACAAGCCAGCAGAAGGAGGGGGCAGGGAATAACAGAGGGGGAGCATGTTGGCAGTTTAACGATGGCCTGTGTAAGTATGGCACCAGTTGTAAATTTCGACACGTCTGCTCCACATGCAAAGGGTCGTCGCACAGGATGGCAAAATGCTTTAAGAGGAAAAACGGGCGTAGCGAAAGCGGTGTTGGACAAGGGGGAGACTCCGGTGAGGCTGCTAGAGATGGAGCCTTACCTAAGTAGGTATTCGGACAGTGAAAAGGCCGAGCTGTTGAGGGAGGGTTTTGGGGAGGGTTTCCGTATTCCCCCTCTGGAGCATGTGGTGCCATTTACAACCAAAAACTTAAAGTCGGCATATTAATACCCTGAGGTGGTGAATGAAAAATTGCGATTGGGGCGCATGGCGGGTCCTTTCCCAGAGTTGCCAATGGAGGGCATGATAGTGTCCCCGTTGGGAGTCGCCCCAAAGAAAGAAGTGAATAAGAAGTTTCGTCTTATTCCCCCTCTTTCTTACCCAATGGGCTTGTCGGTGAATGATGGGATTTCCCCGGACATCTGTTCGGTGGAATATACGTAATTCGACAAGGCGGTGGAGTGGGTGAAGAAATACGGGCTCACAAAGACGAACATAGAATCGGCGTTTCGGTTATTACCGGTACATGGTGATAGTCTGCACTTGCTCGGGTGTTACTCGGATTCCGAGTTTTATGTGGATCGATGCCTTTCGATGGGGTGTTCGGTGTCATGAGCTTATTTCGAGGCCTTCAGCTCATTTTTAGAGTGGGTAGTGAAGGAGGAGGCTAGAGTGGGATCATTAATTCACTATTTAGAAGATTTTTTGTGCATTGGCCCCAAGGGTTCCAGGATTTGTCAAACATTGCTTACCTCGGTGGAATGGGCGATGAGAAAGTTTGGTTTATTACTGGCCAGGGAAAAAACGGAAGATCCTACCTCGTGTTTAGTGTTTTTGGGGATCACCCTGGATTCTGAAAAAATGGAGTGTAGGTTGCCCGAGGATAAGTTGGTGGATTTAAGGGTGGTGGTAAAACGGGCTTGCAGGTTAAGGAAATTGACTCTGAGGGAGGTTCAGTCGTTGCTGGGTAAGCTGAATTTCGCCTGCAGGATCATGCCAATGGTAGGGTTTTTTGCAGGCGTCTAGCGGGAGCGACGGCTGGGGTGCAAGCGCCGCATCATTTTGTCCGGCTGGGGCGGGAGATACGGGATGACCTGGAGGTGTGGCACTCATTTTTGGAGAACTAAATGGGTACTAACTGATGATGGATGAGTTATTTAACTGTTTTGATTGGGAGCTGTTCACGGAAGCGGCAGGTTCAGTTGGTTTTGGGGCCTACTGTGGTGTGCTGAAAGGTGGCCGGCGTTGTGGGTAGCAGGGGGGTTGACGAAGAACTTGGCGTGGCTGGAGTTATTTCCAATAGTGGTGGCGATGCACATTTGGGGCAAGCGTTTTCGCAACAAAAAAATAAGGTTCCATTGCGATAATCAGGCAGTGGTGATGGCGATAAACGTCATGTCGGCGTCCTCTCCTCTGGTTGTAAGACTGTTGCGGTAGCTAGTTTTGTTGTACTTGGGGCTCAATGCGTGGGTGGTGGCTGTGCATGTCCCAGGTGTGGACAACTCCGTCGCTGATGCCTTATCTCGATTGCAGTGGGAGTGCTTCCGGGAGCTGGCGCCGGTCGCAGACGACGTGGGGATTCCTTGCCCGTCACATCTGTGGGAGATTGCTGTGCGGGTTGGTCGAGAGCAAAAGTTGACAATGGAGTAGTGGCTCTGGTTTTTGGTTTCAAATCACGGGGGATTCAGGATGCGACAAAAAGTTTTGAGTTTCAGCAAGCTTTCCGGGGGTTCAAAAAGGGGGTAGGAAGAAAAGGCAATTGTTGAATGCCAGTGTCATTTAATGTATTGGAAAAGTTGGGATGTGAGTTGGGGTTGGTATGCGAGTCAGATTATGAAGTTAAGCTGTTTAAGTTGGCATTCTCATGGGCTTTTTACAGAGCCATGAGGGTTGGCGAGCTGGTGGCGCCAAGTAGGTGGAAGAGCAGGGGGGTTTTGAGGGAGGATGTGGTATATGGCTGTGGCTGGGTGGAGTTTGGAATACGACGTTCCAAAACGGATGTATTCGGAAAAGGAAGGATGGTGACGTTTCGAGAAGTGGGGGCGGGGTCTGTCATGTGTCCGTGTAGAAGCTTTCGGGATTTTTTGGAGTCACGTGGTGGTCAGGAGGGCCCGTTGTTGTGTCACAGGGATTGATCGTTTTTATCCCATTTTCAGTTCACAGCAGTGTTTAGGAAGTGCCGGATAAAATTGGGGCTAGATGCGAGGGTGTTTGCTTCGCATTCTTTTAGGATTGGAGCGGAGGTGGCTGGTAGGAATCTCAGGCCTGAGGAAGTTAAGCAGTTGGGGAGGTGGGGTTCCAGGAGATTCAGGTCATATATACGGCCACATCTTTTGGAGGGACAACAGTAAAGTGTTCATGTTTTGTTGGGGAGTTATCTAATTTTGCCTTGTATTTGCAGGTTCGGGATGCTGGCTACCATGGATCCTCGGACACTCTTATGTTTTCTGGGGGTCCCAGAGAGCGGCTTTGCGTCCAGAAGGGAGACAGTTAGGGTTCGACAGGACCCAGGTAGTGGTGCGGTGGTTGTGTTTTAGAGGCATGAAGTGGGGAAATATGCTGACCGAGTTTCGCATGTTTGTTGAGTTGGACAGGTATCCCGAGATGTTGTGTTACATGTTGGGGGTAACGACTTGGGGGCCGTCCTGTGCGAGAGTTAATCAGGGATATGCAACATGACTTACTGAAGTTGATGGTGGAATTCCCCTCCCTAGTCGTTATTTGGTCGGATATAGTGTATAGGCGGGTGTGGAGACACACTAGGCCAGTTAGCTGTTTGAACAGGGCCCGGGTAAAGCTTAATCGGGTGGTTGGTGGTGTTTTGGTAAGAAATGGGGGACTAGCCATTCGTCACAAGGAATTGGAGGATGTAGAGAGTAGCAGACGGGGTCCATCTTAATGCAGTTGGCATGGATTTGAGGGCCCTTGGCATTCAAGGGGGTTTGGAGCGAGCACTGGCGGTGGAGGGGGGTGCACAGGCTTGAGGGGAGTCAAGGCCTGCTTGCGGTGGCAGGGGGAGGGGGAAAGTCGTTGGAGTTTGTGGAATAACAAGGGGGAGAGCATGGCGGCTAGTTTTCTCCTGAATGACGGCATGGACTCCTGCTGGGTGGTGTCCCGGGGAGTGGAAAATGCCATCTGCTGGATCTGGTGCCCTCGAACTGGAGGTGGCGGGTGAGAGTAATAGAGAGAAGAAGAGCAGAAGGGCATTTTTTGTATTTGGAGCTCCAAGGACCTTCCCCTTACTGTGGGTGCATTATTATTGTTAGGAGGAGGATTGATGCTATGAATAATTTGTTGTATGTTTTAATAAATTGGCTGCTGTGGCCAGATTAATCCAAAAGTCGTTGTCCGAGTCTTTCTTTAGGTCGTAACTGCTAATCTGGTGGCAGCAAAAAAAGGGAAGAGTGACCAGAATTCCCCGGAGCGCCGTGTCATACTCATGTGCACTTTGCGGGGCCAAAAGCAAGGGAATGTGATCCCATGTTTATGTCCTGTCTGACATGGATGTGTGAGCACTTTTCACCCCATTAAAGGTAGAAATAGCACCAGCCTATTTTTTTGCATTGTGGGCAGTCAGCTTGACCAATAGAAAGGGATGGTGTCTAAAAATAGCGACTCGTCCCATTACACAGTCCCCAGACCAAGACCAATGCCACCGACGCCCCAGATCAGACCATGACTGAGGCCACCAACTCCCCAGATCAGACCATGACTGAGGCCACCAACTCCCCAGATCAGACCATGACTGTCACTCAACAGTCCCTAGTTCTTCATCCCCCAAATATCACACAACACATATGTCACTAAAAAAACTGTATTTATGTTTTTCACCACAAAATGATGAGGTCTTGGTTAACTCCTTTGACGCAAAATCCACAAATCAAAAATGGGTCAATGAAGTTTTAAGCTCGCAACCCTCGTCAAGGGGCCCCATCTCTTGCGAGTCCCTACACTATCCAAAAAAACAAAAAAACTAATGAAAATAAAAAAAGCTAATCTAGGAGGCCAAACACTTAATGTCCACTAATAGCATCCATCTGCCAGGGAACTCCACCCTCTGAGGAAACAAAGTAGGAGGCAAACTGCTCATGATCACACAGGCCAGCCGCTCCGGGTCATCCTTGGAGAGTGTTGTCCAGGGGGATAGAAGCTGTTGGATGTTGTCCCTCCAGGTCACCGTCTGAAGCACCATGGTAGATCCGAACGAAGTTGTGCAGAATAACGTAGGCTTGCGCTACCTTCTTAACGTTGTCCGGGTCCATCACATATATACGGATTCATACGGCATGGAAATACAGGACTGGAGGAGTCACATGTTTGTGTGAATGCACCCTTAAATGTAGAAGTCAGGGCACTAAAATTATGGCCCTGATGACGATGGGGCCATGTCATGTCTGGTGATGAGAGCAGAGACCGAGATGGAGCCTGGAATCTGCCTCATGGTGCAGCAGGAAATTCACTTATTAAGTGAACACATCTGACTGCGGAAAGTCCGGTGGAAGGTCAAGTCCGGTGGTGAGGGCAGAGACTGAGCCCAGAATCTGCCCCACATTGCAGCAGTAAAATCACCTTTTCAGGGAATGCATCTGACTGCAGGAAGTCCGGTAAATGACAAGTCCAGTATTAGAGTAGGGACATGAAATGCAATGGAGAGTGCAGAGACCGAGCCCGGAATCTGCCTCTACTGAAGCGTCTTCTGTGCATCAGCTTGTCCATTGGAGACCTCTGATGATAGAGAGGATCCAATCTGCTGCATCTTCTTTAAAAAGTCCAGGTGGATCTTCTCCAAGAACCTGTCACATGGTCCAAGGTACAGACAGCAGCTTCATGCTGTATGGATAAGAAGAGCACAATGGCTGTTCTTATATAGCTGCATCACTGTATCCAAAAAAGACAAAGAAAACACCATAAATATCATAAAACACAAAGATCACAAATCATCAACTGAACAATGAAGATATAATGGGGATCATTTACTAAGGGCCCGAATCACGTTTTTCCGGCGGGTTACCTGAATTTTTCTGTTTTGCGCCGATTTTCCCTGAATTGCCCCGGGTTTTTGGCGCACGCGAACGGATTGTGGTGCATCGGCAGGAATCAGGGGCGTGGCCATACAAAAACCCAACGGATTCAGAGAAACCACCGTATTTTAAAAAAGTGTGCCGCTTGACACTTACCTGCACCCGACCTGGCTTGGTGAACTACAGTGCACTCCGACGGAATTCAGCGCAGCAGCGACACCTGGTGGACATCGGGGTAACTACCTTAGTGAATCACTGGAACACCCGAATCCTCCACACAGAACGCGCCGCTGGATCACGGATGGACCGGATAAGTAAATCTGCCCCAAAGTGTTCTCATGGATGAGGTCACATCATCTATATAATAAATAAGAAAAAGATTGAGATCATTTTCTTACAATCAATATATATAGGTGACAAGAGAAAGGAAAATCATGAAGAAAGTCAGTGGTTACTTACTGCTGTCATCCAGTCTGTGGGTTCTGGACCAGTACCAGGGCTCCGTAGGAGTATAGGAGCTTCCATTATAGACGGCAGCTCTGGTGAAGATCATGGT
The DNA here is from genome assembly GCF_040894005.1 of Engystomops pustulosus. Taxonomy (NCBI): domain Eukaryota; kingdom Metazoa; phylum Chordata; class Amphibia; order Anura; family Leptodactylidae; genus Engystomops; species Engystomops pustulosus. The sequence goes on along the minus strand of NC_092420.1, from coordinate 11,469,584 downwards.
TGCCTTTGGTCATATCCCGCTGAAGGTCAGGGGCAATGTCTTGGCCCATCACAGACTCTACATGTCTTCAATAAGAGACATGGAGTTATTTGCTGACCAGTTTTGGGAATGATGTTATCCTGCCCCTCTGCAGGCAGGATATTAGATGATCTCTGATCTTCATGTGGTCGAATCTTGCTGTAGGTTCACCATCATTTGCCAGAAGTTCATAGGCAAACGCTATGGCGAATACCCCACAGTCGTAATTGTTCCTCTGCTGATCCACTTTGATGAACTGCAGGTGCTTCAGGGGCTCAGGGAGCACTTCACTGTAGATATTTAGGATCTGCTCCCGGATTGATGGAGTTGGACAGGTTGTTGAGATGCTGTCGGCCACCAGAATTTTGCCATTTTTGAAGCACGTTGTCAACCAGTGCTTCCTGTGCTGATCGTAGTGGATTTGTACTGCATTCTTCAGTACGCTGTAACCTGGCACAAGAAGAGCGGCAACGGACTGCAGGCCATCAGAGCCCTCAAATTGATTCTGGAGAAGCTCCTGGGCCTTGTTAATGATGTTGTCATCTAACATGCCCTTCAGCCCCTTGCTCTTCAAGATGAATAATTGCTCTGGAGGCAGGGTGTGGATGGTCTGCTGTCTCCAGGAACCAGGCATCTCCACTTGTGGTGTTTCCAGCACCTGGTGGCCTTCAACTGTGGTGGATGGAGTAATGATATTTTCCACCACAGTTTTCTTGGCTGGTGGGAATGTCTCAGGCTGACTGTCTTCTGTGGCAGGTGCTTTTCTCTTACGGCTAATTCTGGGAGCTTCACCAGACACAATGCCAATGTCTTGAGGTTCAGATATTTTTATGCCCATGTTCTTAGGTGTCTCAAGATTTAAGAAGGACACATCATCACCTTTCCCTGCGGTCTCTCGTGTTGGACAAGGTTTTCTATTGTATTGTCTCTTCATGTTCCTTTTTCCTTTTTTAGGAGCAAGTGACTTATGGACCAGGGATGGCTCAACAGCATCATTGTCTCTGGGTCTTTTTTGTGGGAGTTCTCCACTTTCTATCAGGGATGGACCTTGTGGTGTAACATGCCCCTTATCTCCACTCTTTGGAGCGGTGGGAGTGCAGACAATGCCACCTACTATGTCGGAAGGTCTCTTCTCATCTGTGTCTTGGCTGATGACGGGCTCATAACGCCTTTTGTAGCCAATTGACCTCTTAGGGCTAATTCTGGGAGCTTCACCAGACACAATCCCAATGTCTTGAGGTTCAGATATTTTTATGTCCATGATCTCAGGTGTCTCAAGATTTAAGAAGGACACATCATCACCTTTCGCTGCAGTGTCTCGTCTTGGACATGGTTTTCTATTGGATTGTCTCTTCATGTTCCTTTTTTGCGTTTTAGCAGCAGGTGACTTTTGAACCAGGGATGGCTCAACAGCATCATTGTCTCTGGGTCCTTTTTGTGGGAGTTCTCCACTTTCTATCAGGGATGGACCTTGTGGTATAAGAGGTCCCTCATCTGCAACTGTGGGATCAGCAGTAAAATCTCCACTCTTTGGAGTGGTGGAAGTGGAAAGAATGTCACCTACTATGTAGGGAGGTTTCTTCTCATCTGTGTCTTGGCTGATGGCGGGGTCTTTACGCCTGTTGAAACCATCTGACCTGAGGAATGTTCTCCATTTTCGACTGAAATTCCTGTATCGGGTCAGAAGGAAGGAGCCAATGGACTTGTAGAGTGAGTAAGCGGTGGCCAGCTGCCGCTGGCCACAAGGGCGGCGCCTATTGTTCCGCATAAAGTCTTTTTTTCTTTCTGCTTGCCGAAGCGATGTGCATCCAACGAGGAGTCACAGCAGAATGACACCCGTGCTCTGCGCGCAGGCCTTACATAACCTCTGTTTTCATTGTGATGTCATCAGGCTATTTTGCATAAACATTCCACGTACATTGTGATGTCACAATGCATTTGCAGAATGTGCCATGCCTATTGTGATGTCATCACTTCATTTGCATAATTTTCTGTGTAGATTTAGACATTGCTCTGCCAGGATGGCGACCAAATTATTTTAACCCCATAATGTAGTGATATATTTTATCTGATAACAATTAGATATTATTTTTCTTATTTCATAGTTGTGACTTCATTATTCTAAAAGTATCCAGGTGTGTATTTTATAACTTTATTTTGACATAACGGATCAGACTTTTTTATGCAGGATTCTTATGTTCCTGGAACGTATTTTAGCTTTATGAATGTGTATGTACCATCTAGGGTCTGATGCGCATGCTAATGTGCACTTTGCGTGCCACAAGCAAGGGAATGTGATCCCATGTTTACGGCCTGTCTGACATGGATGTGTGAGCACTTTTCACCCTATTAAAGGTAGAAATAGCACCAGCCTATTTTTTCCATTGTGGGCAGTCATCTTGACCAATACAAAGGGATGGTGTCTAAAATGCGCAAGAGAAGGACGGACCCACAAAGTTGGGGGAGGCTGGCATGACTCGGACAAGGGGAGGGAGCGGTAACCAGGGGGAGGGGTTGTTAGAGGCGCGAGTTGTCAGTGGGACAAGTTTAGAAAGGTGACACGGAAAGGAGGAGCAGCCAATTTGTGCCATCAATGGAAGAGTAAGCAGCATGGCAGAAGTGGGAGAGATTAGAGCTAGGTGGGAAGCAGACGTTGGTCCCATCCCAGACGAACAGTGGTCTGATTGTCTGGAGATTTTACCTGTCTTATCTCCTAGTGAGTCCTACAGGATGTCTCACCTTCTTATGCTTCACAGGGCTTACAGGTCGCTGCAATTACTATTTAAGATAGGAGCCCGAGGGGACTCATCCTGTCCCAGGTGTGGGACGGAAGAATCAGGTATCCTACACATGATGTGGGAGTGCCGGGAATTAGAAGGGCTTTGGAAGGAAGTACTGGACCTCTTGGGAGGGGTTTTTTCAACGACCATCCCAGCAACACCCCTTGCTTGTCTAATGGGGATTTTAGACCTAAATGGGGTATCAGCCTCTAATACGATAGGGATTCAGCGGTCTTTATATCAGATCAGAAAACTAATTGCTGCACATTGGATTAAGCCAAGGTCTCCATCTATTAGGGAATACATAGACAGAGTGAATAATGTCATCAGACTGGAGTATGGTACATACCTAAAAAGAAACTCTATTAAGAAATTTGAAAAAATTTGGGGGAAATGGATGGACTCTCCGGGATTGCCATCGCGTCCCATAACTCAACTTAGAGCAAGCCTGCAGTATCAACTATCGCTAGCCACATAGAGGGTCCTATAGGGAAATAGGTCGTGGGGCATACAGGCCCTGTTTTTGGGAGCTGACTCTGGGGTGGGGGGGGGGAATGGAGGGACTGTTTTAGTTAAATTACACTGTTGGTAACTGTATGTGGTAACTAGCAATGAGTATTATTGCAATATCTTGTGAAGATTTAAGTTGTAATATGATGCTGTATAAATACTGCAATGTTCTTATATTCTCCTTATACAGTGATCTATACTGCTGGAAAGAGATATACAAGATTTTATGTTTGTTTGTGTTCAAAACCAAATAAAAATTTATCTGATTTAAAAAAAAAGAAGTGGGAGAGATACTAGCTCAGTTACGGGCTATGGCGGCTGCGGGCGGGCCGGAGTTATGCCAGCAGGTGATAGAGGCCCTGGAGCCAAAGGGCAGTGGAAGTGATGAGGGAGTGAGGTGGCCACGGAGGACACGACCGCCCGTTTTTGTGAATCCGGAGCCTACTCCACGCACCCGCCGCACGCGAGCCAGGCCGACAGGAGGACTTACCGACAGGTACCGTGGGGCTTTTGGTGAGGCTCCAGTCAGGAGGGGGGGGCGCTTGCTTGACTGGGTCCCAGTGGCTGGAGCTGCAGAGGCCGGATCATCGGTAGCGGTGTGGCTGTTCGGGGGCCAGCAGCTATACTTCATTGGACGGTGGTGAGAGAAGGATGCAGCTTGGGGAGAGCAACATGGCCGCTAGCGGGCACACAGCACTCGTGCAGCATGGTGAGTCTTCTTCCATGTCTCTACGATGGGGTCGCCAGCGAGTGGTGTGAGTGAGGGGGGAACGTTGGAGGAGATGCGCTAGCTGCTGGGTAGCAATCGGAAGTTACTTGCGCAGTGGGAGGGCACAGGGTGTCACCAGTGTCGGTGTGGGTACCGTGGCCGCGACAAGGCGCTGGGTCGATTTGACGGCGGGAGTCGGGTGTAATGGTGTCAGTACAAACTGAGAAGGAGTAGGATGAAAGGATCCGGCTGGATGACAGGGCAAAAGGGGAGGTGTATGTCTGTTTTGAAGGACAGTTAGGGACGCATTTAAAAAAAGAGGTGGAGAAGATCTGGAAAGACGAATACGTCAAGATCTTCTCTCTTTTGCCCCTGTCAAAATTTAATTTGGAAAAAGGCAAGAAGGAGGAGGCCAAGAAAGAGGAGGAAGAAAAGAAACGTTGGCGGTTGATCCCGCAAACGTTTCAAAACTGGTTCCATGCGTTTTCAATTTTAGCAGGTGTGTTAGGGGAAAGGGCTCCGGAGAAGTGCTCTGGGTGTTTTGCTATCAGAATTCAATTGGGGAGGCGTAAAGGACTTATGGGGGTCAGACGTGGATTAGGTATGATGAGGATTTTAGGCAGTGGAAGGCGATACGGCCGAGCATCCGCTGGGACCAAAAGGACATTGGTTTGTGGTTACAAGTAATGGCGCTGGTGTGTTACGGGCAGTCCTTTCGTGAGAACAGGGACAAGCCAGCAGAAGGAGGGGACAGGGAGTAACAGAGGGGGAGCATGTTGGTAGTTTAACGATGGCCTGTGTAAGTACGGCACCAGTTGTAAATTTCGACACGTCTCCTCCACATGCGGAGGGTCGTCGCACGGGACCGCAAAATGCTTTAAGAGGAACAAGGGGCGTAGCAGAAGCGGTGTTGGACAAGGGAGAGACTCTGGTGAGGCTGCTAGAGATGGAGCCTTACCTTAGTAGGTATTCGGACAGTGAAAAAAAGGCCGAGCTGTTATGGGAGGGTTTTGGGGAGGGTTTCCGTATTCCCGCTCCGGAGCTTGTGGTGCATTTAAAACCAAAAACTTAAAGTCGGTTTATCAATACCCTGAGGTGGTGAGTGAAATATTGTCTAAGGAGGTGCGATTGGGGCGCATGACGGGTCCTTTCCCAGAGTTGCCAATGGAGGGCATGATAGTGTCCCCGTTGGGAGTCGTCCCAAAGAAAGAAATGAATAAAGACGGACATAGAATCAGCGTTTTGGTTATTACCGGTACATCGTGATAGTCTGCGCTTGCTCGGGTGTTACTGGGATTCCGAGTTTTATGTGGATCGATGCCTTTCGATGGGGTGTTCGGTGTCATGCGCTTACTTCGAGGCCTTCAGCTCATTTTTAGAGTGGGTAGTGAAGGAGGAGGCTAGAGTGGGATTATTAATTCACTATTTAGACGATTTTTTGGCCATTGGCCCCAAGGGTTCCAGGATTTGTCAAACACTGCTTACCTCGGTGGAATGGGTGATGATGTTAAGGTAAACCTGCTGATAGATCAAATCCTGTCATTTCTACTTGTTCTATATTCCTAAAATCATTGTAACAGAGACTTCATTATAAGATGGCGCCAGCATCGTGATCATAATGAAAACAATTAAAGCTAAAGAATGTCAACAAGACTTCAATCCTGACGTCAATAAGCAACAGCAAGGAAGTTCTCCAATCAAGAGACTACACGAGCTGGGAATTCTCCGCCCCTTTCTGCTTCTTCCATAATTTCTATATAGTTTTGTGAAACCAAATAAAGTTCTAGCAGTGCAGATTTGCCATGGCCATGATCGCATGAGTGAGATTTAAATCAGCAAATGTGTCTGAATTAATTTCTTATGATGTGCACGCATGCTTATTGATTAGAAACACGCAGCCAACGCACACTAAAAGAGGATGTCTTGAATCCTACCCTAACATTGGAGGCATTGCTGAGATTTCGCGATCAGGATGACCAGGACGCCCCCTCGTTCCAGCACCATTTGCAGTCTTGGGGTCACCATTTCCCGACTGGGTCTGATCATCCCACAATCACGGTAAGTTTCAGATTACATATATTCTGCTACTTGCCTGTGACTCGGGGAGTGGTGATACCTGTGGCTGTAGACAGCTGGGATTGGAGGGTAAATATGTATAGCCACCTGGTGTCCTGCATCGGGGTCTGAATTGTTATATAGCTCTGTATGAGAAGTGCCTTGGCGTCTGTGTGTATGCGCTTTGCTGAGCGAGAACAGAAAGGGAGAGGGAGGACGTTCGAAGTTCATATAGAGAGGAGTGTAGCGAAGCCGCAGTGAAGATCAGACATATGGGCCATTAGAATTAGGAGAAAAAGGACGGATGTCTGCACACCAGACATAGGCCGCCAGAATAAGGAGATAAAGGACGGATGTTTGCCCGCCAAACATAGGCCGCCAGAATAGGAGAACGGGTAAAGAACGGGTGTCTGGGGATTTGACAGGAATTAGGAGAAAAAGGGAGATCGTTAAGCGGGGACCTTCTGATAAACCTCTAACCGACACGCAGTGAGCTAAGTCTCTATAACTGGTGATCGGGGAGCTTGAAGGTCAGATCTTCTGATAAACCTCTGTAACTGACACGCGGTGAGCTAAGTCTCTATAACTGGTGATCAGGGAGCTTGAAGGTCAGCCCTTAATCCGTGAGCAGCTGCACGGTAAGGGTCTCGGACAAATTATGATGCGGTTTCGGAATAGAAAGGACGTCCTCCCAGAGGGAACCACTGGTGCGCTAGCGATAGTTCAGTGCAAAGAAGGGAAAAATTAGGTAGACAGAAGATTGGCTTGATGTAAGTAGAGAGAAGGTTGTTGAGTCAAGTAGGATGAATTAAGTAGGACTGTTGGAAAAGTGCAATTTGATTTAATGGAACAGGTTTGCGGTGAAATAAAAAGTAATAATGAAGGTTTGAGAGTTTTGGGATGTGTTAGAGGATCTGATGATTGTACAACTTGTAAACATGCAAACAGACTCTGAGAACCTCTAACTTTGTCTGACGGACCAGGACAGAGTGACAGGGATTCTTCAGAGTGCCGTTTAAGAAAGAGACAGGTGATAAGGGACATTTCAAAGTTTTTGATGTGGAAAGAATTTGAGAAAAAGAGATTCAATTATATTTTCCTTGGAGTGAAAAATGGCCTCTGTAATCCAGACTCCACCCCTGTATCTGGTGGTTAGAGAAGATGACACATCCTACCATTCTTCAGTGGCGGCCATCTTAAGACAGTTTATTTTTCTGTGGCGGCCATTTTAAGTTATATTCCCTTCAAGTCCCTGAAAGTTGATTGCTGTTGCCAGCCATAAAGGCTGTTGTGGGGCTTTGTAGGATAACAGCTGAACCCCCCCCCCCTCGGGATTCTGAGCAGACATTTGAAAACAAATGCCGGCTGGTGATATTTCACCATTTCGGGCCTCTGCTAGGGGTCTTGGAGTGAGGGATGTTGTTTGTTTGAGTATTATTAAAATTTATTGATCCCGACAATTAGAGAAAAATTACTATAAAAAGTGTTGCAATGTCTCTGGTACCTGCTTTCTGGCGTTTAAGGGGTTAACAAAAGGGTGGGGGCTGTTGGAGCTGCGTTTTGTTTTGTGAAGACATGTACATGGCCTTGACGCTGAAGTTCTCCAAAAATCTAGGGCTCTGTCTGAGCTGTGTTATCACTTTGTGTTCTGTTCTGACCTTGACGCTACAGTAAGCTGAAGTTGTTTACATAAGGTGGCAGATCGCTGCATTTAGACTTCTCCCTGACAATCTAAAAAAGACTTGAAGGAAGTTATTTGGTTGTGGAACAGGGATACAGTATGATGTGATGTCCTCCTGTGTAACCCATGAACAGACTAAGCAAGAACGAGCCCCCAAACTGTATTACAGAGCCTATTACTGACTTTTGTTCCTTTTTGATTAAAAACCAACACACGTGTACCTGGATTTTATTGAGACGTTGGAGTCTGGCCAGAACTTTATAGGTAGCACAGAACACTGGGCTGGAGATGTGGTGGAGGGACTCTGACACATTGACGTACAGAGGGAATAGAGGATGTTTCACAGACCACGCCGAAGTGAGATTGACAACATCTCCGGAAGTCTCAACCAACCAACCCAAGTGGGCGTTGCGGGGAGGAGACATTACTGTAGTGAGTGGCGGAGACGGCCCCAACAGGGCAGGACAAGGGGTGGTGGTAATGGACAGGGATGTCAGCGAGAACAGTCCCCCTTCTGAACGGCCCCACCAAACAGAGTTAGTGCCTTTCATTGTAAAACTGATGTGTGACTCTCCACTGCTAGCCCGATGATTTTAGCCCATTCCCGGTCAAGGAAAAGACCCAGAAAGAACAGCTGGATACATGTAGGATGGTCTATGACCTCCAAGATGCCAATGAGTGTACTGAAGCCCAGTAGCCCAAACTGGCAGCAGTCGCTGAGAGTGACATATTATTCACTGTTATTGATTTGGCAAATGTTTTCCTCTCTGTGCCCCTACATGAAGATTGCCAGTACCTATTTGCCTTTACCAGTTCAGTATTCCAGTATATCTGATGTAGATTCCCACAAGGGGGGTAAAACTCACCCAGCCAATACCCCACGGTCCTACAGGGAGTAGACTGACAGACTGCCCCTTACTGGATGTTCTCCTTTTCAGTATGTGGAGGACCTGCAGTTTTTGTTTGCCAGGATGCATTTATTGACCTTATGTGTTTTCTGTTCCAGAAGGGTTGCAAAGTTTCCAGAGACAAACTCCGGTACTGCCAGGAGAAGGTGGTCTTCCTAGACCACTGCTTCTCAGCCACAGGCAGATACCTGACAGAGGAAAGAAAGCTGGCAGTCCAGAATATGCCCCTGCCCTGAGGCCCTAAGCCTCTTCACATGTTTCTAGGACTGGCCAGCTCCTGCAGCCTGGGATAAGGTCTGCTGCCCCCAGCCTGATGTTGCCCCTTTCTGACTGCATTGCCTCTTCCCCATTTGCCCTTAGTCAGGAGGCAATTGATGCATTCCATAGCCTTAAGCTGGTAAATCCTGTCTGCCCCGGCCTTAGGCACATGCCATTGAACCAGACCTTTTATTTTATTTTGCACGGAGTATCTAGGCCACAGGCATACCTCCCAACATTTGGGAAAAGGAAAGAGGGACACCCCCTAAGCCACACCCCCAATCACTCCCTGGCCACGCCCCAAATTTTAGCCATATTAAAAATAATAAAAATCATAATTTAAAAAAAAAATATATATATTATCGTCATTGGGATTTGAACCCAGAACCTGCAGTGTCCATGTACAATAATAACACAGCGCCTCAACCCACTGAGCTATAACCTCTGTGATTAACAAGTGGAGAATTTTGGTAACTAAGAACTATATACTGCCTTGGTATATAGGGAGGGATCTTCTCAGATTATTGTAATTATTGAGACTATTATTATTATTATTATTATTATTATTGAGATGATTATTATTATTTTTACCATTATTAATAATCATCTCCATAATAATAAAATTTATAATAATAATAATAATAATAGTCTCAATAATTACAATAATAATCTCTGAGAAGATCCCTCTCTATATATCAGTGCATTAGTCTGTGTCACAGTGTAAATGGCAGATAACATGTCTTACTTACCAGAAATCCTCAGCTCTCTATCACTGGGCTTATAGCTCAGTTAGTTAGGCTCCTGTCTATGGTGCAGAGGGTCCCAGGTTCGAATCTCAGCCTGGCCAAAACTTTATTTAATTTAATTATATAAAGAGCTTGTGTCTGGGGAAGCCCTGGAGACCATATATGGACAGATGCTGATCTGAGCTGATGACGTGGTCCCTGCTCTCTCCACTAAGCCGACACTTCTCTGAAAAGGATTCCCTGCCCGATGTCTGCTCTGGGGAACCCTAGGAGATGCAGTGACCATATATGGACAGATCTGAAGCTGATGACGTGGTCCCTGCTCTGCGCTAAGCCCGACACTTCTCTGAAAAGGATTCCCTCCCGATGTCTGTAGAAGCCATTCTGTACTGTGAGTTCAGACTTTCAAAGTATTTACTATGCGGACACAGCGCCGGGACACAGCGGGACCTGGGGGGAGAATCCGTGACAATATCATAGCTGCCCGTGACGCGGGGCAGAGGTACGAAAAACGGGAAAGTCCCGTCAAAATCGGGACGGTTGGGAGCTATGCACAGGTGTCCTAGCCCAGGAACGTGGTGGCCTCCCCAGTGGCCCACTATTAGGCCCGGTTAGACTCAGTTGTGAGGGGAGCCCCTCATGTATCAGTAGCTACAGCCAGTAAATATGCTCACCAAGGCCAGTGAGTTGATCCTAGATCACTAAGTTACCGTGAAAACCCCACATACCTTGCACAGTGTCCTCACCCAAGTACAGCCCAAGCATCTGAGCAAAGGCCAGACAGCTCAGACTCCAGTGTGCACTCCTGATTCCCCAGGATACACTGATAAGGTGCACAGCTCTGAATCCTTCGTTCTATCGCCAGTCTTCCAGGATTCAGAGAGGGGGGGAGAGAAGGGTGATTAACCCACATGTTGAGTTTTTCTCATAGATGGCTCCAGGTCTGCAGGAGAAGACAGACGGTTCTACACTGGATATGCAGTGGTCAGTGGTGCACATGAGGTAGTACAAGCAGAACCACTCCCTCCACACAGGTCAGCACTGGAGGTGAAGTGATGGCACTCAGGGAAGCGCTACAGCTGGTGGAAGGTAAAAGGGCAAACATCTATACTCAAGGTATAGTCCTGGGGTCTTAACACGACTATGAACCCTTATGGAAGGCTAGAGATTTCCTCACCTCTGCAGGGACCCCCGTTAAGCATGGCACGCTGGTTAAAGAGCTCATGGATGCTCTCTTACTTCCACAAGAGGTGAGGATAGTAAAAGTAAAAGCACACACAATTTGGTAACTCCACAAGCCAAGGGCAAGTATGTGGCTGACGGGATGGCGAAGGCAGCTGCACAAATGGAACCCAGAGACTGTCCTGAAGTCTCAGCGGTGAGTTCTGAGCTAAAAGTTTGATCCACAGGTGTTCCAGTCCCTGGTGGCCCGAGTGTCATCAGAAGTGAAGGAAGAGTGGAGGAAAGCTGGAGCCCAGATGCCTATGGGATCTGGATGCTGGGAGAGAGGGTGTGCCTGCCCGGAGCCTTGCACCCGACTGTAAGTCAAGTAGCCCACGGACACATACACATCCAAAATGGCCATGCTAGTGCTCGTAAACCGCAAGTGGTTTACCCCGGGCGTTACTACCCCTGTCACTAGACTAGTTGAAGCCTGTATAGCCTGTGCCCGCCACAACCTGGGTAAGGTGGTAAAGTCCCCACAGAAGGTGACACCTAAGCTGCTGTATCTCTTCCAGAGACTGCAGATGGATTTTATCCAGCTACCAAAAAGTGGTACGTAGGAGTACGTGCTTGTGTGCATTGATCTCTTTCCAGGGTGGCCAGAAGCTTCTCCCGTGACCAAGGCTACTGCCAGAGCTGCAGCCAAGAAGTTGGTGAGTGAGATTTTTCTGCAGGTTTGGACTTCCGGAAACCATAGAGTCCGGTCGCAGAACCCACTTCACTGGACAGGTAAAAACCTAAAGCCTTGTCCCTCCTGGGTGTAGAACAGGCCCAGCACACCCCTTGCCCTTCCCAAGTTAGTGGTGGGATTGAAAAACTAAACAGCACTCCTAAGTTAGAGATCCAGGAGGCCATGAAAGAAACAGGGAAACCATGGTGCGAGTGCTTTCCTGCTGCCCACCATTCAGTTAGGACCACACCCAACAGAAAGATGGGATTGCCCCCCTTTGAAGTATTTTTTGGCTGCGCACCCAGACTAAGCCCCTACTTCCCACAGACCCTATAGCTGATGGCAGGAAACAAGGTGGAACATGCCACACAGTTGAGCCAGGCCTTGGGAAAGGTCGGCAAAAGTGTTTCTGATTCCTTTTTCAGATCCAGACAGAGAGCTCAGGATGCATAACCTTAAGCCAGGAGGCTATGTGGTGGTAAAGAGACACCAGAGAGAGAGAGTCCGGAGCCTTGCTATGACGGTCCTTTCCAAGTCCTGCTGACCAGTGCCACGTCTGTGAAGCTAGAGGGAAGTCAGCACGCTTCCACGCTTTCTATTGCAAACTTACTTATTCTTCTTGCTAGCTGGTCTCTTCTGACTGACTGTATGCTCAGGGACACCCCAACCATGACTATCACTGTATCTATAGGGCTGACCAGGATGCCCCCAGGGTAGGAGACTTTACCTACGGTTGGTGCAACAAGACAATGACCTTCTATAACATTGACAGCACAGGTAACCCTGTATTAGCAGTGTCTGATGTACTGGATTTGTGGGGACAGGAGAGTCAGGTCAGGCCTAGAGGCTGGGAAGGTGAGTGTACGGTGATAAGATTTGTGCATTCCTTCCTCGTGATCCCCAGGGATAAGGTTGATCAGACACATAAAGAAAAGGTAGAGAATCCCAAAGGATTCTGGAGGTCTGAGGGAAGCACCTAGATGACAACGTTTATATAGATACAGTGGGAGCACCAAGGGGGGTCCCAGATCAGTACAAGGCCCACAATCAGATATGGGCAGGTCTAGAGTCCATTATTCCCCAGATAGCTATGAGCAAAGATATTGGTTGGGTAACTGTTTTTATTGTAATCAACAGAGATTTGTGAATTATATCCGAGATGCTTCCCAGAACTGCATGATTTTGGACACGACCCTTGCTGAGAAGGGAGGAGTCTGTAAGATGGTGGGAGTGGCTTGTTGCATGTACATCCCAGATGACATCGCCCCCTATGGATCCATTACCCATGCTCTTGAAAAGATTGAAGGACTGTCCAGGGAACTCAAAAGAAACAGAAGTGGACGCTATATCCTTCACTTTGTGGATGGGGGATTGGAAGGGTTTCCTGTAAGTGGGGGTGATATTGGGGATTGTGATTTTGCTCTTGTCACTTATTGTGTGTTATGTGGTCCTCCACATCAAGTCCACCTAGTATCATGGGTATCAGTAGTTAGACAAGCCAAAGACCCCTTACTCAAGTTACCTAAATTTGCATAATGAAGATCAACCACCCCTAAAACATATCAAGCAGCCCCCTGGAGTAGGGAGAGGTAGAGTAGAGATTTGATTCCCATATGTGAAAGTCCACTAAATGGGGGCACACTCAACAGGGGTCTGCTGTCATCCAACTGGTGAAGAGGAGAGCGAAGCACATATGGGCAGATCTGTAGGTCCTTCTAGACTAAGAGTAGCTGAGAGAAATTCCAGGATTTAGGGGGGACTGTTAAGGTAAACCTGCTGATAGATCAAATCCTGTCATTTCTACTTGTTCTATATTCCTAAAATCATTGTAACAGAGACTTCATTATAAGATGGCGCCAGCATCGTGATCATAATGAAAACAATTAAGGCTAAAGAATGTCAACAAGACTTCAATCCTGACGTCAATAAGCAACAGCAAGGAAGTTCTCCAATCAAGAGACTACACGAGCTGGGAATTCTCCGCCCCTTCTGCTTCTTCCATAATTTCTATATAGTTTTGTGAAACCAAATAAAGTTCTAGCAGTGCAGATTTGCCATGGCCATGATCGCATGAGTGAGATTTAAATCAGCAAATGTGTCTGAATTAATTTCTTATGATGTGCACGCATGCTTATTGATTAGAAACACGCAGCCAACGCACACTAAAAGAGGATGTCTTGAATCCTACCCTAACAATGATAAAGTTTGGTTTACCACTGGCCAGGGAAAAAACAAAAGATCCTACCTCGTGTTTAGTGTTTTTGGGGATCACCCTGGATTCTGAAAAAATGGAGTGTAGGTTGCCCGAGGATAAGTTGGTGGATTTAAGGGTGGTGGTAAAACGGGCTTGCAGGTTAAGGAAATTGACTCTGAGGGAGGTTCAGTCGTTGCTGGGTAAGCTGAATTTCGCCTGCAGGATCATGCCAATGGGTAGGGTTTTTTGCAGGCGTCTAGCGGGAGCGACGGCTGGGGTGCAAGCGCTGCATCATTTTGTCCGGCTGGGGTGGGAGATACGGGATGACCTGGAGGTGTGGGACTCCTTTTTGGAGAACTAAATGGGTACTAACTGATGATGGATGAGTTATTTAACTGTTTTGATTGGGAGCTGTTCTACTGTGGTGGACAGTGGTGTGCTGAAAGGTGGCCGGCGTTGTGGGTAGCAAGGGGGTTGACGAAGAACTTGGCGTGGCTGGAGTTATTTCCAATAGTGGTGGCGATGCACATTTGGGGCAAGCGTTTTCGCAACAAAAAAATAAGGTTCCATTGCGATAATCAGGCAGTGGTGATGGCGATAAACGTCATGTCGGCGTCCTCTCCTCCGGTTGTAAGACTGTTGCGGTAGCTGGTTTTGTTGTACTTGGGGCTCAATGCGTGGGTGGTGGCTGTGCATGTCCCAGGTGTGGACAACTCCGTCGCTGATGCCTTATCTCGATTGCAGTGGGATTGCTTCCGGGAGCTGGCGCCGGTCGCAGACGACGTGGGGATTCCTTGCCCGTCACATCTGTGGGAGATTGCTGTGCGGGTTGGTCGAGAGCAAAAGTTGACAATGGAGTAGTGGCTCTGGTTTTTGGTTTCAAATCACGGGGGATTCAGGATGCGACAAAAAGTTTTGAGTTTCAGCAAGCTCTCCGGGGGTTCAAAAAGGGGGTAGGAAGAAAAGGCAATTGTTGAATGCCAGTGTCATTTAATGTATTGGAAAAGTTGGGATGTGAGTTGGGGTTGGTATGCGAGTCAGATTATGAAGTTAAGCTGTTTAAGTTGGCATTCTCATGGGCTTTTTACAGAGCCATGAGTGTTGGCGAGCTGGTGGCGCCAAGTAGGTGGAAGAGCAGGGGGGTTTTGAGGGAGGATGTGGTATATGGCTGTGGCTGGGTGGAGCTTGGAATACGACGTTCCAAAACGGATATATTCGGAAAAGGAAGGATGTTGACGCTTCGAGAAGTGGGTGGGGGGGGGGTCTGTCATGTGTCCGTGTAAAAGCTTTCGGGATTATTTGGAGTCACGTGGTAGTCAGGAGGGCCCGTTGTTGTGTCACAGGGATGGATCGTTTTTATTCCATTTTCAGTTCACAGCAGTGTTTAGGAAGTGCCTGATTGGGGCTGGATGCGAGGGTGTTTGCTTCACATTCTTTTAGGATTGGAGCGGAGGCGGCTGGTAGGAATCTCAGGCCTGAGGAAGTTAAGCAGTTGGGGAGGTGGGGTTCCAGGAGATTCAGGTCATATATACGGCCACATCTTTTAGAGGGACAACAGTAAAGTGTTCATGTTTTGTTGGTTCGGTGCGGGGGGGGGGGGAGTTATCTAATTTTGCCTTGTAATTGCAGGTTCGGGATGCTGGCTACCATGGATCCTCGGACACTCTTATGTTTTCTGGGGGTCCCAGAGAGCGGCTTTGCGTCCAGAAGGGAGACAGTTAGGGTTCGACAGGACCCAGGTAGTGGTGCGGTGGTTGGGTTTTAGAGGCATGAAGTGGGGAAATATGCTGACCAAGTTTCGCATGTTTGTTGAGTTGGACAGGTATCCCGAGATGTTGTGTTACATGTTGGGGGTAACGACTTGGGGGGCCGTCCTGTGTGAGAGTTAATCAGGGATATGCAACATGACTTACTGAAGTTGATAGTGGAATTCCCCTCCCTAGTCGTTATTTGGTCGGATATAGTGTATAGGCGGGTGTGGAGACACACTAGGTCGGTTAGTTGTTTGAACAGGGCCCGGGTGAAGCTTAATCGGGTTGTTGGTGGTGTTTTGGTAAGAAATGGGGGACTAGCCATTCGTCACAAGGAATTGGAGGATGCAGAGGGTAGCAGACGGGGTCCATCTTAATGCAGCTGGCATGGATTTGAGGGCCCTTGGCATTCAAGGGGGTTTGGAGCGAGCACTGGCGGTGGTGGGGGGCGCATAGGCTTGAGGGGAGTCAAGGCCTGCTTGCGGTGGCAGGGGGAGGGGGAAAGTCGTTGGAGTTGGTGGAACTACAAGGGGGAGAGCATGGCGGCTAGTTTTCTCCTGAATGACGGGCCATGCCTAGGGTTATGGCGGCATGGACTCCTGCTGGGTGGTGTCCCGGGGAGTGGAAAATGCCATCTGCTGCATCTGGTGCCCTCGAACTGGAGGTGGCGGGTGAGAGTAATAGAGAGAAGAAGAGCAGAATGGCGTTTTTTGTATTTGGAGCTCCAAGGACCTTCCCCTTACTGTAGGTACATTATTATTGTTAGGAGGAGGATTAATGTTATGAATAATTTGTTCTATGTTTTAATAAATTGGCTGCTGTGGCCAGATTAATCCAAAAGTCGTTGTCCGAGTCTTTCTTTAGGTGGTAACGGCTAATCTGGTGGCAGCGAAAAAAGGGAAGAGTGACCAGAATTCCCCAGAGCGCCGTGTCATGCTCATGTGCACTTTGCGGGGCCAAAAGCAAGGGAATGTGATCCCATGTTTATGTCCTGTCTGACATGGATGTGTGAGCACTTTTCACCCCATTAAAGGTAGAAATAGCACCAGCCGATTTTTTTGCATTGTGGGCAGTCAGCTTGACCAATAGAAAGGGATGGTGTCTAAAAATAGCGACTCGTCCCATTACACAGACCCCAGACCAAGACCAATGCCACCGACGCCCCAGATCAGACCATGACTGAGGCCACCAACTCCCCAGATCAGACCATGACAGAGGCCACCAACTCCCCAGATCAGACCATGACTGAGGCCACCAACTCCCCAGATCAGACCATGACTGTCACTCAACAGTCCCTAGTTCTTCATCCCCCAAATATCACACAACACAAATGTCACTAAAAAACTGTATTTATGTTTTTCACCACAAAATGATGAGGTCTTGGTTAACTCCTTTGACGCAAAATCCACAAATCAAAAATGGGTCAATGAAGTTTTAAGCTCGCAACCCTCGTCAAGGGGCCCCATCTCTTGCGAGTCCCTACACTACACTATCCAAAAAAAAAAAATGAAAATAAAAAAAAGCTAATCTAGGAGGCCAGAGCCTTAATGTCCACTAATAGCATCCTTCTGCCAGGGAACTCCACCCTCTGAGGAAACAAAGTAGGAGGCAAACTGCTCATGATCACACAGGCCAGCCGCTCCGGGTCATCCTTGGAGAGTGTTGTCCAGGGGGATAGAAGCTGTTGGATGTTGTCCCTCCAGGTCACCGTCTGAAGCACCATGGTAGATCCGAACGAAGTTGTGAAGAATAACGTAGGCTTGCGTTACCATCTTAACGTTGTCCGGGTCCATCACATGTATACGGATTCATACGGCATGGAAATACAGGACTGGAGGAGTCACATGTTTGTGTGAAGGCACCCTTAAATGTAGAAGTCAGGGCACTAAAATTATGGCCCTGATGACGATGGGGCCATGTCATGTCTGGTGATGAGAGCAGAGACCGAGATGGAGCCTGGAATCTGCCTCATGGTGCAGCAGGAAATTCACTTATTAAGTGAACACATCTGACTGCGGAAAGTCCGGTGGTAGGTCAAGTCCGGAGGTGAGGGCAGAGACTGAGCCCAGAATCTGCCCCACATTGCAGCAGTAAAATCACCTTTTCAGGGAATGCATCTGACTGCAGGAAGTCCGGTAAATGACAAGTCCAGTATTAGAGTAGGGACATGAAATGCAATGGAGAGTGCAGAGACCGAGCCCGGAATCTGCCTCTACTGAAGCGCAGGTCTTCTGTGCATTAGTTTGTCCATTGGAGACCTCTGATGATAGAGAGGATCCAATCTGCTGCATCTTCTTTAAAAACTCCAGGTGGATCTTCTCCAAGAACCTGTCACGTGGTCCAAGGTACAGACAGCAGCTGCATGCTGTATGGAGAAGAAGAGCACAATGGCTGTTCTTATATAGCTGCATCACTGTATCCAAAAAAGACAAAACACCATAAATATCATAAAACACGAAGATCACAAATCATCAATTGAACAATGAAGATATAATGGGGATCATTTACTAAGGGCCCAAATCGCGTTTTTCCGGTGGGTTACCCGAATTTTTCTGTTTTGCGCCGATTTTCCCTGAATTGCCCCGGGTTTTTGGCGCACGCGAACGGATTGTGGCGCATCGGCAGGAATCAGGGGCGTGGCCGTACAAAAACCCAACGGATTCAGAGAAACCACCGTCTTTTAAAAAAATGTGCCGCTTGACACGCACTTACCTGCACCCGACCTGGCTTGGTGAACTTCAGTGCACTCCGACGGAAATCAGCGCAGCAGCGACACCTGGTGGACATCGGGGGAACTACCTTAGTGAATCACTGGAACACCCGAATCCTCCACACAGAACGCGCCGCTGGATCGCGAATGGACCGGATAAGTAAATCTGCCCCAATGTGTTCTCATGGATGAGGTCACATCATCTATATAATAAATAAGAAAAAGATTGAGATCATTTTCTTACAATCAATATATATAGGTGACAAGAGAAAGTAAAATCATGAAGAAAGTCAGTGGTTACTTACTGCTGTCATCCAGTCTGTGGGTTCTGGACCAGTACCAGGGCTCCGTAAAAGTATAGGAGCTTCCATTATAGACGGCAGCTCTGGTGAAGATCATGGTTGCCTTTGGTCATATCCCGCTGAAGGTCAGGGGCAATGTCTTGGCACATCACAGACTCTACATGTCTTCAATAAGAGACATGGAGTCATTTGCTGACCAGTTTTGGGAATGATGTTATCCTGCCCCTCTGCAGGCAGGATATTAGATGATCTCTGATCTTCATGTGGTCGAATCTTGCTGTAGGTTCACCATCATTTGCCAGAAGTTCATAGGCAAACGCTATGGCGAATACCCCACAGTCGTAATTGTTCCTCTGCTGATCCACTTTGATGAACTGCAGGTGCTTCAGGGGCTCAGGGAGCACTTCACTGTAGATATTTAGGATCTGCTCCCGGACTGATGGAGTTGGACAGGTTGTTGAGATGCTGTCGGCCACCAGAATTTTGCCATTTTTGAAGCACGTTGTCAACCAGTGCTTCCTGTGCTGATCGTAGTGGATTTGTACTGCATTCTTCAGTACGCTGTAACCTGGCACAAGAAGAGCGGCAACGGACTGCAGGCCATCAGAGCCCTCAAATTGATTCTGGAGAAGCTCCTGGGCCTTGTTAATGATGTTGTCATCTAACATGCCCTTGGGCCCCTTGCTCTTCAAGATGAATAATTGCTCTGGAGGCAGGGTGTGGATGGTCTGCTGTCTCCAGGAACCAGGCATCTCCACTTGTGGTGTTTCCAGCACCTGGTGGCCTTCAACTGTGGTGGATGGAGTAATGATATTTTCCACCACAGTTTTCTTGGCTGGTGGGAATGTCTCAGACTGACTGTCTTCTGTGGCAGGTGCTTTTCTCTTACGGCTAATTCTGGGAGCTTCACCAGACACAATGCCAATGTCTTGAGGTTCAGATATTTTTATGCCCATGTTCTTAGGTGTCTCAAGATTTAAGAAGGACACATCATCACCTTTCCCTGCGGTCTCTCGTGTTGGACAAGGTTTTCTATTGTATTGTCTCTTCATGTTCCTTTTTCCTTTTTTAGGAGCAAGTGACTTATGGACCAGGGATGGCTCAACAGCATCATTGTCTCTGGGTCTTTTTTGTGGGAGTTCTCCACTTTCTATCAGGGATGGACCTTGTGGTGTAACATGCTCCGTATCTCCACTCTTTGGAGTGGTGGGAGTGCAGACAATGCCACCTACTATGTCGGAAGGTCTCTTCTCATCTGTGTCTTTGCTGATGACGGGCTCATAACGCCTTTTGCAGCCAATTGACCTCTTAGGGCTAATTCTGGGAGCTTCACCAGACACAATCCCAATGTCTTGAGGTTCAGATATTTTTATGTCCATGATCTCAGGTGTCTCAAGATTTAAGAAGGACACATCATCACCTTTCGCTGCAGTGTCTCGTCTTGGACAAGGTTTTCTATTGGATTGTCTCTTCATGTTCCTTTTTTGCGTTTTAGCAGCAGGTGACTTTTGAACCAGGGATGGCTCCACAGCATCATTGTCTCTGGGTCCTTTTTGTGGGAGTTCTCCACTTTCTTTTAGGGATGGACCTTGTGGTATAAGAGGTCCCTCATCTGCAACTGTGGGATCAGCAGTAAAATCTCCACTCTTTGGAGTGGTGGAAGTGGAAAGAATGTCACCTACTATGTAGGGAGGTCTCTTCTCATCTGTGTCTTGGCTGATGGCGGGGTCTTTACGCCTGTTGAATACATCTGACCTGAGGAATGTTCTCCATTTTTGACTGAAATTCCTGTATCGGGTCAGAAGGAAGGAGCCAATGGACTTGTAGAGTGAGTAAGCGGTGGCCAGCTGCCGCTGGCCACAAGGGCGGCGCCTATTGTTCCGCATAAAGTCTTTTTTTCTTTCTGCTTGCCGAAGCGATGTGCATCCAACGAGGAGTCACAGCAGAATGACACCCGTGCTCTGCGCGCAGGCCTTACATAACCTCTGTTTTCATTGTGATGTCATCAGGCTGTTTTGCATAAACATTCCACGTACATTGTGATGTCACAATGCATTTGCAGAATGTGCCATGCCTATTGTGATGTCATCACTTCATTTGCATAAATGTTTGTGTAGATTTAGACATTGCTCTGCCAAGATGGCGACCAAATTATTTTAACCCCATAATGTAGTGATATATTTTATCTGATAACAATTAGATATTATTTTTCTTATTTCATAGTTGTGACTTCATTATTCTAAAAGTATCCAGGTGTGTATTTTATAACTTTATTTTGACATAACGGATCAGACTTTTTTATGCAGGATTCTTATGTTCCTGGAACGTATTTTAGCTTTATGAATGTGTATGTACCATCTAGGGTCTGATGCGCATGCTAATGTGCACTTTGTGAGCCACAAGCAAGGGAATGTGATCCCATGTTTATGGCCTGTCTGACATGGATGTGTGAGCACTTTTCACCCCATTAAAGGTAGAAATAGCACCAGCCTATTTTTTCCATTGTGGGCAGTCATCTTGACCAATACAAAGGGATGGTGTCTAAAATGCGCAAGAGAAGGACGGACCCACAAAGTTGGGGGAGGCTGGCATGACTCGGACAAGGGGAGGGAGCGGTAACCAGGGGGAGGGGTTGTTAGAGGCGCGAGTTGTCAGTGGGACAAGTTTAGAAAGGTGACACGGAAAGGAGGAGCAGCCAATTTGTGCCATCAATGGAAGAGTAAGCAGCATGGCAGAAGTGGGAGAGATTAGAGCTAGGTGGGAAGCAGACGTTGGTCCCATCCCAGACGAACAGTGGTCTGATTGTCTGGAGATTTTACCTGTCTTATCTCCTAGTGAGTCCTACAGGATGTCTCACCTTCTTATGCTTCACAGGGCTTACAGGTCGCTGCAATTACTATTTAAGATAGGAGCCCGAGGGGACTCATCCTGTCCCAGGTGTGGGACGGAAGAATCAGGTATCCTACACATGATGTGGGAGTGCCGGGAATTAGAAGGGCTTTGGAAGGAAGTACTGGACCTCTTGGGAGGGGTTTTTTCAACGACCATCCCAGCAACACCCCTTGCTTGTCTAATGGGGATTTTAGACCTAAATGGGGTATCAGCCTCTAATACGATAGGGATTCAGCGGTCTTTATATCAGATCAGAAAACTAATTGCTGCACATTGGATTAAGCCAAGGTCTCCATCTATTAGGGAATACATAGACAGAGTGAATAATGTCATCAGACTGGAGTATGGTACATACCTAAAAAGAAACTCTATTAAGAAATTTGAAAAAATTTGGGGGAAATGGATGGACTCTCCGGGATTGCCATCGCGTCCCATAACTCAACTTAGAGCAAGCCTGCAGTATCAACTATCGCTAGCCACATAGAGGGTCCTATAGGGAAATAGGTCGTGGGGCATACAGGCCCTGTTTTTGGGAGCTGACTCTGGGGTGGGGGGGGGGAATGGAGGGACTGTTTTAGTTAAATTACACTGTTGGTAACTGTATGTGGTAACTAGCAATGAGTATTATTGCAATATCTTGTGAAGATTTAAGTTGTATAAATACTGCAATGTTCTTATATTCTCCTTATACAGTGATCTATACTGCTGGAAAGAGATATACAAGATTTTATGTTTGTTTGTGTTCAAAACCAAATAAAAATTTATCTGATTTAAAAAAAAAGAAGTGGGAGAGATACTAGCTCAGTTACGGGCTATGGCGGCTGCGGGCGGGCCGGAGTTATGCCAGCAGGTGATAGAGGCCCTGGAGCCAAAGGGCAGTGGAAGTGATGAGGGAGTGAGGTGGCCACGGAGGACACGACCGCCCGTTTTTGTGAATCCGGAGCCTACTCCACGCACCCGCCGCACGCGAGCCAGGCCGACAGGAGGACTTACCGACAGGTACCGTGGGGCTTTTGGTGAGGCTCCAGTCAGGAGGGGGGGGCGCTTGCTTGACTGGGTCCCAGTGGCTGGAGCTGCAGAGGCCGGATCATCGGTAGCGGTGTGGCTGTTCGGGGGCCAGCAGCTATACTTCATTGGACGGTGGTGAGAGAAGGATGCAGCTTGGGGAGAGCAACATGGCCGCTAGCGGGCACACAGCACTCGTGCAGCATGGTGAGTCTTATTCCATGTCTCTACGATGGGGTCGCCAGCGAGTGGTGTGAGTGAGGGGGGAACGTTGGAGGAGATGCGCTAGCTGCTGGGTAGCAATCGGAAGTTACTTGCGCAGTGGGAGGGCACAGGGTACGGGGTGTCACCAGTGTCGGTGTGGGTACCGTGGCCGCGACAAGGCGCTGGGTCGATTTGACGGCGGGAGTCGGGTGTAATGGTGTCAGGATCCGGCTGGATGACAGGGCAAAAGGGGAGGTGTATGTCTGTTTTGAAGGACAGTTAGGGACGCATTTAAAAAAAGAGGTGGAGAAGATCTGGAAAGACGAATACGTCAAGATCTTCTCTCTTTTGCCCCTGTCAAAATTTAATTTGGAAAAAGGCAAGAAGGAGGAGGCCAAGAAAGAGGAGGAAGAAAAGAAACGTTGGCGGTTGATCCCGCAAACGTTTCAAAACTGGTTCCATGCGTTTTCAATTTTAGCAGGTGTGTTAGGGGAAAGGGCTCCGGAGAAGTGCTCTGGGTGTTTTGCTATCAGAATTCAATTGGGGAGGCGTAAAGGACTTATGGGGGTCAGACGTGGATTAGGTATGATGAGGATTTTAGGCAGTGGAAGGCGATACGGCCGAGCATCCGCTGGGACCAAAAGGACATTGGTTTGTGGTTACAAGTAATGGCGCTGGTGCGTTACGGGCAGTCCTTTCGTGAGAACAGGGACAAGCCAGCAGAAGGAGGGGACAGGGAGTAACAGAGGGGGAGCATGTTGGTAGTTTAACGATGGCCTGTGTAAGTACGGCACCAGTTGTAAATTTCGACACGTCTCCTCCACATGCGGAGGGTCGTCGCACGGGACCGCAAAATGCTTTAAGAGGAACAAGGGGCGTAACAGAAGCGGTGTTGGACAAGGGAGAGACTCTGGTGAGGCTGCTAGAGATGGAGCCTTACCTTAGTAGGTATTCGGACAGTGAAAAAAAGGCCGAGCTGTTATGGGAGGGTTTTGGGGAGGGTTTCCGTATTCCCGCTCCGGAGCTTGTGGTGCATTTAAAACCAAAAACTTAAAGTCGGTTTATCAATACCCTGAGGTGGTGAGTGAAATATTGTCTAAGGAGGTGCGATTGGGGCGCATGACGGGTCCTTTCCCAGAGTTGCCAATGGAGGGCATGATAGTGTCCCCGTTGGGAGTCGTCCCAAAGAAAGAAATGAATAAAGACGGACATAGAATCAGCGTTTTGGTTATTACCGGTACATCGTGATAGTCTGCGCTTGCTCGGGTGTTACTGGGATTCCGAGTTTTATGTGGATCGATGCCTTTCGATGGGGTGTTCGGTGTCATGCGCTTACTTCGAGGCCTTCAGCTCATTTTTAGAGTGGGTAGTGAAGGAGGAGGCTGGAGTGGGATTATTAATTCACTATTTAGACGATTTTTTGGCCATTGGCCCCAAGGGTTCCAGGATTTGTCAAACACTGCTTACCTCGGTGGAATGGGTGATGATGTTAAGGTAAACCTGCTGATAGATCAAATCCTGTCATTTCTACTTGTTCTATATTCCTAAAATCATTGTAACAGAGACTTCATTATAAGATGGCGCCAGCATCGTGATCATAATGAAAACAATTAAAGCTAAAGAATGTCAACAAGACTTCAATCCTGACGTCAATAAGCAACAGCAAGGAAGTTCTCCAATCAAGAGACTACACGAGCTGGGAATTCTCCGCCCCTTTCTGCTTCTTCCATAATTTCTATATAGTTTTGTGAAACCAAATAAAGTTCTAGCAGTGCAGATTTGCCATGGCCATGATCGCATGAGTGAGATTTAAATCAGCAAATGTGTCTGAATTAATTTCTTATGATGTGCACGCATGCTTATTGATTAGAAACACGCAGCCAACGCACACTAAAAGAGGATGTCTTGAATCCTACCCTAACATTGGAGGCATTGCTGAGATTTCGCGATCAGGATGACCATGACGCCCCCTTGTTCCAGCACCATTTGCAGTCTTGGGGTCACCATTTCCCGACTGGGTCTGATCATCCCACAATCACGGTAAGTTTCAGATTACATATATTCTGCTACTTGCCTGTGACTTGGGGAGTGGTGATACCTGTGGCTGTAGACAGCTGGGATTGGAGGGTAAATATGTATAGCCACCTGGTGTCCTGCATCGGGGTCTGAATTGTTATATAGCTCTGTATGAGAAGTGCCTTGGCGTCTGTGTGTATGCGCTTTGCTGAGCGAGAACAGAAAGGGAGAGGGAGGACGTTCGAAGTTCATATAGAGAGGAGTGTAGCGAAGCCGCAGTGAAGATCAGACATATGGGCCATTAGAATTAGGAGAAAAAGGACGGATGTCTGCACACCAGACATAGGCCTCCAGAATAAGGAGATAAAGGACGGATGTTTGCCCGCCAAACATAGGCCGCCAGAATAGGAGAACGGGTAAAGAACGGGTGTCTGGGGACTTGACAGGAATTAGGAGAAAAAGGGAGATCGTTAAGCGGGGACCTTCTGATAAACCTCTAACCGACACGCAGTGAGCTAAGTCTCTATAACTGGTGATCGGGGAGCTTGAAGGTCAGATCTTCTGATAAACCTCTGTAACTGACACGCGGTGAGCTAAGTCTCTATAACTGGTGATCAGGGAGCTTGAAGGTCAGCCCTTAATCCGTGAGCAGCTGCACGGTAAGGGTCTCGGACAAATTATGATGCGGTTTCGGAATAGAAAGGACGTCCTCCCAGAGGGAACCACTGGTGCGCTAGCGATAGTTCAGTGCAAAGAAGGGAAAAATTAGGTAGACAGAAGATTGGCTTGATGTAAGTAGAGAGAAGGTTGTTGAGTCAAGTAGGATGAATTAAGTAGGACTGTTGGAAAAGTGCAATTTGATTTAATGGAACAGGTTTGCGGTGAAATAAAAAGTAATAATGAAGGTTTGAGAGTTTTGGGATGTGTTAGAGGATCTGATGATTGTACAACTTGTAAACATGCAAACAGACTCTGAGAACCTCTAACTTTGTCTGACGGACCAGGACAGAGTGACAGGGATTCTTCAGAGTGCCGTTTAAGAAAGAGACTGGTGATAAGGGACATTTCAAAGTTTTTGATGTGGAAAGAATTTGAGAAAAAGAGATTCAATTATATTTTCCTTGGAGTGAAAAATGGCCTCTGTAATCCAGACTCCACCCCTGTATCTGGTGGTTAGAGAAGATGACACATCCTACCATTCTTCAGTGGCGGCCATCTTAAGACAGTTTATTTTTCTGTGGCGGCCATTTTAAGTTATATTCCCTTCAAGTCCCTGAAAGTTGATTGCTGTTGCCAGCCATAAAGGCTGGTTGTGGGGCTTTGTAGGATAACAGCTGAACCCCCCCCCCTCGGGATTCTGAGCAGACATTTGAAAACAAATGCCGGCTGGTGATATTTCACCATTTCGGGCCTCTGCTAGGGGTCTTGGAGTGAGGGATGTTGTTTGTTTGAGTATTATTAAAATTTATTGATCCCGACAATTAGAGAAAAATTACTATAAAAAGTGTTGCAATGTCTCTGGTACCTGCTTTCTGGCGTTTAAGGGGTTAACAAAAGGGTGGGGGCTGTTGGAGCTGCGTTTTGTTTTGTGAAGACATGTACATGGCCTTGACGCTGAAGTTCTCCAAAAATCTAGGGCTCTGTCTGAGCTGTGTTATCACTTTGTGTTCTGTTCTGACCTTGACGCTACAGTAAGCTGAAGTTGTTTACATAAGGTGGCAGATCGCTGCATTTAGACTTCTCCCTGACAATCTAAAAAAGACTTGAAGGAAGTTATTTGGTTGTGGAACAGGGATACAGTATGATGTGATGTCCTCCTGTGTAACCCATGAACAGACTAAGCAAGAACGAGCCCCCAAACTGTATTACAGAGCCTATTACTGACTTTTGTTCCTTTTTGATTAAAAACCAACACACGTGTACCTGGATTTTATTGAGACGTTGGAGTCTGGCCAGAACTTTATAGGTAGCACAGAACACTGGGCTGGAGATGTGGTGGAGGGACTCTGACACATTGACGTACAGAGGGAATAGAGGATGTTTCACAGACCACGCCGAAGTGAGATTGACAACATCTCCGGAAGTCTCAACCAACCAACCCAAGTGGGCGTTGCGGGGAGGAGACATTACTGTAGTGAGTGGCGGAGACGGCCCCAACAGGGCAGGACAAGGGGTGGTGGTAATGGACAGGGATGTCAGCGAGAACAGTCCCCCTTCTGAACGGCCCCACCAAACAGAGTTAGTGCCTTTCATTGTAAAACTGATGTGTGACTCTCCACTGCTAGCCCGATGATTTTAGCCCATTCCCGGTCAAGGAAAAGACCCAGAAAGAACAGCTGGATACATGTAGGATGGTCTATGACCTCCAAGATGCCAATGAGTGTACTGAAGCCCAGTAGCCCAAACTGGCAGCAGTCGCTGAGAGTGACATATTATTCACTGTTATTGATTTGGCAAATGTTTTCCTCTCTGTGCCCCTACATGAAGATTGCCAGTACCTATTTGCCTTTACCAGTTCAGTATTCCAGTATATCTGATGTAGATTCCCACAAGGGGGGTAAAACTCACCCAGCCAATACCCCACGGTCCTACAGGGAGTAGACTGACAGACTGCCCCTTACTGGATGTTCTCCTTTTCAGTATGTGGAGGACCTGCAGTTTTTGTTTGCCAGGATGCATTTATTGACCTTATGTGTTTTCTGTTCCAGAAGGGTTGCAAAGTTTCCAGAGACAAACTCCGGTACTGCCAGGAGAAGGTGGTCTTCCTAGACCACTGCTTCTCAGCCACAGGCAGATACCTGACAGAGGAAAGAAAGCTGGCAGTCCAGAATATGCCCCTGCCCTGAGGCCCTAAGCCTCTTCACATGTTTCTAGGACTGGCCAGCTCCTGCAGGCCTGGGATAAGGTCTGCTGCCCCCAGCCTGATGTTGCCCCTTTCTGACTGCATTGCCTCTTCCCCATTTGCCCTTAGTCAGGAGGCAATTGATGCATTCCATAGCCTTAAGCTGGTAAATCCTGTCTGCCCCGGCCTTAGGCACATGCCATTGAACCAGACCTTTTATTTTATTTTGCACGGAGTATCTAGGCCACAGGTGTCCTAGCCCAGGAACGTGGTGGCCTCCCCAGTGGCCCACTATTAGGCCCGGTTAGACTCAGTTGTGAGGGGAGCCCCTCATGTATCAGTAGCTACAGCCAGTAAATATGCTCACCAAGGCCAGTGAGTTGATCCTAGATCACTAAGTTACCGTGAAAACCCCACATACCTTGCACAGTGTCCTCACCCAAGTACAGCCCAAGCATCTGAGCAAAGGCCAGACAGCTCAGACTCCAGTGTGCACTCCTGATTCCCCAGGATACACTGATAAGGTGCACAGCTCTGAATCCTTCGTTCTATCGCCAGTCTTCCAGGATTCAGAGAGGGGGGGAGAGAAGGGTGATTAACCCAGATGTTGAGTTTTTCTCATAGATGGCTCCAGGTCTGCAGGAGAAGACAGACGGTTCTACACTGGATATGCAGTGGTCAGTGGCGCACATGAGGTAGTACAAGCAGAACCACTCCCTCCACACAGGTCAGCACTGGAGGTGAAGTGATGGCACTCAGGGAAGCGCTACAGCTGGTGGAAGGTAAAAGGGCAAACATCTATACTCAAGGTATAGTCCTGGGGTCTTAACACGACTATGAACCCTTATGGAAGGCTAGAGATTTCCTCACCTCTGCAGGGACCCCCGTTAAGCATGGCACGCTGGTTAAAGAGCTCATGGATGCTCTCTTACTTCCACAAGAGGTGAGGATAGTAAAAGTAAAAGCACACACAATTTGGTAACTCCACAAGCCAAGGGCAAGTATGTGGCTGACGGGATGGCGAAGGCAGCTGCACAGATGGAACCCAGAGACTGTCCTGAAGTCTCAGCTGTGAGTTCTGAGCTAAAAGTTTGATTCCCAGGTGTTCCAGTCCCTGGTGGCCCGAGTGTCATCAGAAGTGAAGGAAGAGTGGAGGAAAGCTGGAGCCCAGATGCCTATGGGATCTGGATGCTGGGAGAGAGGGTGTGCCTGCCCGGAGCCTTGCACCCGACTGTAAGTCAAGTAGCCCACGGACACATACACATCCAAAATGGCCATGCTAGTGCTCGTAAACCGCAAGTGGTTTACCCCGGGCGTTACTACCCCTGTCACTAGACTAGTTGAAGCCTGTATAGCCTGTGCCCGCCACAACCTGGGTAAGGTGGTAAAGTCCCCACAGAAGGTGACACCTAAGCTGCTGTATCTCTTCCAGAGACTGCAGATGGATTTTATCCAGCTACCAAAAAGTGGTACGTAGGAGTACGTGCTTGTGTGCATTGATCTCTTTCCAGGGTGGCCAGAAGCTTCTCCCGTGACCAAGGCTACTGCCAGAGCTGCAGCCAAGAAGTTGGTGAGTGAGATTTTTCTGCAGGTTTGGACTTCCGGAAACCATAGAGTCCGGTCGCAGAACCCACTTCACTGGACAGGTAAAAACCTAAAGCCTTGTCCCTCCTGGGTGTAGAACAGGCCCAGCACACCCCTTGCCCTTCCCAAGTTAGTGGTGGGATTGAAAAACTAAACAGCACTCCTAAGTTAGAGATCCAGGAGGCCATGAAAGAAACAGGGAAACCATGGTGCGAGTGCTTTCCTGCTGCCCACCATTCAGTTAGGACCACACCCAACAGAAAGATGGGATTGCCCCCCTTTGAAGTATTTTTTGGCTGCGCACCCAGACTAAGCCCCTACTTCCCACAGACCCTATAGCTGATGGCAGGAAACAAGGTGGAACATGCCACACAGTTGAGCCAGGCCTTGGGAAAGGTCGGAAAAAGTGTTTCTGATTCCTTTTTCAGATCCAGACAGAGAGCTCAGGATGCATAACCTTAAGCCAGGAGGCTATGTGGTGGTAAAGAGACACCAGAGAGAGAGAGTCCGGAGCCTTGCTATGACGGTCCTTTCCAAGTCCTGCTGACCAGTGCCACGTCTGTGAAGCTAGAGGGAAGTCAGCACGCTTCCACGCTTTCTATTGCAAACTTACTTATTCTTCTTGCTAGCTGGTCTCTTCTGACTGACTGTATGCTCAGGGACACCCCAACCATGACTATCACTGTATCTATAGGGCTGACCAGGATGCCCCCAGGGTAGGAGACTTTACCTACGGTTGGTGCAACAAGACAATGACCTTCTATAACATTGACAGCACAGGTAACCCTGTATTAGCAGTGTCTGATGTACTGGATTTGTGGGGACAGGAGAGTCAGGTCAGGCCTAGAGGCTGGGAAGGTGAGTGTACGGTGATAAGATTTGTGCATTCCTTCCTCGTGATCCCCAGGGATAAGGTTGATCAGACACATAAAGAAAAGGTAGAGAATCCCAAAGGATTCTGGAGGTCTGAGGGAAGCACCTAGATGACAACGTTTATATAGATACAGTGGGAGCACCAAGGGGGGTCCCAGATCAGTACAAGGCCCACAATCAGATATGGGCAGGTCTAGAGTCCATTATTCCCCAGAGAGCTATGAGCAGGGATGTTGGTTGGGTAACTGTTTTTATTGTAATCAACAGAGATTTGTGAATTATATCCGAGATGCTTCCCAGAACTGCATGATTTTGGACACGACCCTTGCTGAGAAGGGAGGAGTCTGTAAGATGGTGGGAGTGGCTTGTTGCATGTACATCCCAGATGACATCGCCCCCTATGGATCCATTACCCATGCTCTTGAAAAGATTGAAGGACTGTCCAGGGAACTCAAAAGAAACAGAAGTGGACGCTATATCCTTCACTTTGTGGATGGGGGATTGGAAGGGTTTCCTGTAAGTGGGGGTGATATTGGGGATTGTGATTTTGCTCTTGTCACTTATTGTGTGTTATGTGGTCCTCCACATCAAGTCCACCTAGTATCATGGGTATCAGTAGTTAGACAAGCCAAAGACCCCTTACTCAAGTTACCTAAATTTGCATAATGAGGATCAACCACCCCTAAAACATATCAAGCAGCCCCCTGGAGTAGGGAGAGGTAGAGTAGAGATTTGATTCCCATATGTGAAAGTCCACTAAATGGGGGCACACTCAACAGGGGTCTGCTGTCATCCAACTGGTGAAGAGGAGAGCGAAGCACATATGGGCAGATCTGTAGGTCCTTCTAGACTAAGAGTAGCTGAGAGAAATTCCAGGATTTAGGGGGGACTGTTAAGGTAAACCTGCTGATAGATCAAATCCTGTCATTTCTACTTGTTCTATATTCCTAAAATCATTGTAACAGAGACTTCATTATAAGATGGCGCCAGCATCGTGATCATAATGAAAACAATTAAGGCTAAAGAATGTCAACAAGACTTCAATCCTGACGTCAATAAGCAACAGCAAGGAAGTTCTCCAATCAAGAGACTACACGAGCTGGGAATTCTCCGCCCCTTCTGCTTCTTCCATAATTTCTATATAGTTTTGTGAAACCAAATAAAGTTCTAGCAGTGCAGATTTGCCATGGCCATGATCGCATGAGTGAGATTTAAATCAGCAAATGTGTCTGAATTAATTTCATATGATGTGCACGCATGCTTATTGATTAGAAACACGCAGCCAACGCACACTAAAAGAGGATGTCTTGAATCCTACCCTAACAATGATAAAGTTTGGTTTACCACTGGCCAGGGAAAAAACGGAAGATCCTACCTCGTGTTTAGTGTTTTTGGGGATCACCCTGGATTCTGAAAAAATGGAGTGTAGGTTGCCCGAGGATAAGTTGGTGGATTTAAGGGTGGTGGTAAAACGGGCTTGCAGGTTAAGGAAATTGACTCTGAGGGAGGTTCAGTCGTTGCTGGGTAAGCTGAATTTCGCCTGCAGGATCATGCCAATGGGTAGGGTTTTTTGCAGGCGTCTAGCGGGAGCGACGGCTGGGGTGCAAGCGCTGCATCATTTTGTCCGGCTGGGGTGGGAGATACGGGATGACCTGGAGGTGTGGGACTCCTTTTTGGAGAACTAAATGGGTACTAACTGATGATGGATGAGTTATTTAACTGTTTTGATTGGGAGCTGTTCTACTGTGGTGGACAGTGGTGTGCTGAAAGGTGGCCGGCGTTGTGGGTAGCAAGGGGGTTGACGAAGAA
Source organism: Engystomops pustulosus (assembly GCF_040894005.1). Classification (NCBI taxonomy): domain Eukaryota; kingdom Metazoa; phylum Chordata; class Amphibia; order Anura; family Leptodactylidae; genus Engystomops; species Engystomops pustulosus. The sequence goes on along the minus strand of NC_092420.1, from coordinate 11,437,843 downwards.
CTTGGCGTGGCTGGAGTTATTTCCAATAGTGGTGGCGATGCACATTTGGGGCAAGCATTTTCGCAACAAAAAAATAAGGTTCCATTGCGATAATCAGGCAGTGGTGATGGCGATAAACGTCATGTCGGCGTCCTCTCCTCCGGTTGTAAGACTGTTGCGGTAGCTGGTTTTGTTGTACTTGGGGCTCAATGCGTGGGTGGTGGCTGTGCATGTCCCAGGTGTGGACAACTCCGTCGCTGATGCCTTATCTCGATTGCAGTGGGAGTGCTTCCGGGAGCTGGCGCCGGTCGCAGACGACGTGGGGATTCCTTGCCCGTCACATCTGTGGGAGATTGCTGTGCGGGTTGGTCGAGAGCAAAAGTTGACAATGGAGTAGTGGCTCTGGTTTTTGGTTTCAAATCACGGGGGATTCAGGATGCGACAAAAAGTTTTGAGTTTCAGCAAGCTCTCCGGGGGTTCAAAAAGGGGGTAGGAAGAAAAGGCAATTGTTGAATGCCAGTGTCATTTAATGTATTGGAAAAGTTGGGATGTGAGTTGGGGTTGGTATGCGAGTCAGATTATGAAGTTAAGCTGTTTAAGTTGGCATTCTCATGGGCTTTTTACAGAGCCATGAGTGTTGGCGAGCTGGTGGCGCCAAGTAGGTGGAAGAGCAGGGGGGTTTTGAGGGAGGATGTGGTATATGGCTGTGGCTGGGTGGAGCTTGGAATATGACGTTCCAAAACGGATATATTCGGAAAAGGAAGGATGTTGACGCTTCGAGAAGTGGGTGGGGGGGGGGGGTCTGTCATGTGTCCGTGTAAAAGCTTTCGGGATTATTTGGAGTCACGTGGTAGTCAGGAGGGCCCGTTGTTGTGTCACAGGGATGGATCGTTTTTATTCCATTTTCAGTTCACAGCAGTGTTTAGGAAGTGCCTGATTGGGGCTGGATGCGAGGGTGTTTGCTTCACATTCTTTTAGGATTGGAGCGGAGGCGGCTGGTAGGAATCTCAGGCCTGAGGAAGTTAAGCAGTTGGGGAGGTGGGGTTCCAGGAGATTCAGGTCATATATACGGCCACATCTTTTAGAGGGACAACAGTAAAGTGTTCATGTTTTGTTGGTTCGGTGCGGGGGGGGGGGGAGTTATCTAATTTTGCCTTGTAATTGCAGGTTCGGGATGCTGGCTACCATGGATCCTCGGACACTCTTATGTTTTCTGGGGGTCCCAGAGAGCGGCTTTGCGTCCAGAAGGGAGACAGTTAGGGTTCGACAGGACCCAGGTAGTGGTGCGGTGGTTGGGTTTTAGAGGCATGAAGTGGGGAAATATGCTGACCAAGTTTCGCATGTTTGTTGAGTTGGACAGGTATCCCGAGATGTTGTGTTACATGTTGGGGGTAACGACTTGGGGGGCCGTCCTGTGTGAGAGTTAATCAGGGATATGCAACATGACTTACTGAAGTTGATAGTGGAATTCCCCTCCCTAGTCGTTATTTGGTCGGATATAGTGTATAGGCGGGTGTGGAGACACACTAGGTCGGTTAGTTGTTTGAACAGGGCCCGGGTGAAGCTTAATCGGGTTGTTGGTGGTGTTTTGGTAAGAAATGGGGGACTAGCCATTCGTCACAACGAATTGGAGGATGTAGAGAGTAGCAGACGGGGTCCATCTTAATGCAGTTGGCATGGATTTGAGGGCCCTTGGCATTCAAGGGGGTTTGGAGCGAGCACTGGCGGTGGTGGGGGGCGCATAGGCTTGAGGGGAGTCAAGGCCTGCTTGCGGTGGCAGGGGGAGGGGGAAAGTCGTTGGAGTTGGTGGAACTACAAGGGGGAGAGCATGGCGGCTAGTTTTCTCCTGAATGACGGGCCATGCCTAGGGTTATGGCGGCATGGACTCCTGCTGGGTGGTGTCCCGGGGAGTGGAAAATGCCATCTGCTGCATCTGGTGCCCTCGAACTGGAGGTGGCGGGTGAGAGTAATAGAGAGAAGAAGAGCAGAAGGACATTTTTTGTATTTGGAGCTCCAAGGACCTTCCCCTTACTGTAGGTACATTATTATTGTTAGGAGGAGGATTAATGTTATGAATAATTTGTTCTATGTTTTAATAAATTGGCTGCTGTGGCCAGATTAATCCAAAAGTCGTTGTCCGAGTCTTTCTTTAGGTGGTAACGGCTAATCTGGTGGCAGCAAAAAAAGGGAAGAGTGACCAGAATTCCCCAGAGCGCCATGTCATGCTCATGTGCACTTTGCGGGGCCAAAAGCAAGGGAATGTGATCCCATGTTTATGACCTGTCTGACATGGATGTGTGAGCACTTTTCACCCCATTAAAGGTAGAAATAGCACCAGCCGATTTTTTTGCATTGTGGGCAGTCAGCTTGACCAATAGAAAGGGATGGTGTCTAAAATAGCGACTCGTCCCATTACACAGTCCCCAGACCAAGACCAATGCCAACTCCCCACATCAGACCATGACTGAGGCCACCGACTCCCCAGATCAGACCATGACTGAGGCCACCAACTCCCCAGATCAGACCATGACTGAGGCCACCAACTCCCCAGATCAGACCATAACTGAGGCTACCAACTCCCCAGATCAGACCATGACTGAGGCCACCAACTCCCCAGATCAGACCATAACTGAGGCCACCAACTCCCCAGATCAGACCATGACTGAGGCCACCGACGCCCCAGATCAGACCATGACTGAGGCCACCAACTCCCCAGATCAGACCATGACTGAGGCCACCAACTCCCCAGATCAGACCATGACTGAGGCCACCAACTCCCCAGATCAGACCATGACTGTCACTCAACAGTCCCTAGTTCTTCATCCCCCAAATATCACACAACACAAATGTCACTAAAAAACTGTATTTATGTTTTTCACCACAAAATGATGAGGTCTTGGTTAACTCCTTTGACGCAAAATCCACAAATCAAAAATGGGTCAATGAAGTTTTAAGCTCGCAACCCTCGTCAAGGGGCCCCATCTCTTGCGAGTCCCTACACTACACTATCCAAAAAAAAAAATGAAAATAAAAAAAAGCTAATCTAGGAGGCCAGAGCCTTAATGTCCACTAATAGCATCCATCTGCCAGGGAACTCCACCCTCTGAGGAAACAAAGTAGGAGGCAAACTGCTCATGATCACACAGGCCAGCCGCTCCGGGTCATCCTTGGAGAGTGTTGTCCAGGGGGATAGACGCTGTTGGATGTTGTCCTTCCAGGTCACCGTCTGAAGCACCATGGTAGATCCGAACGAAGTTGTGAAGAATAACGTAGGCTTGCGTTACCATCTTAACGTTGTCCGGGTCCATCACATGTATACGGATTCATACGGCATGGAAATACAGGACTGGAGGAGTCACATGTTTGTGTGAATGCACCCTTAAATGTAGAAGTCAGGGCACTAAAATTATGGCCCTGATGACGATGGGGCCATGTCATGTCTGGTGATGAGAGCAGAGACCGAGATGGAGCCTGGAATCTGTCTCATGGTGCAGCAGGAAATTCACTTATTAAGTGAACACATCTGACTGCGGAAAGTCCGGTGGTAGGTCACGTCCGGTGGTGAGGGCAGAGACTGAGCCCAGAATCTGCCCCACATTGCAGCAGTAAAATCACCTTTTCAGGGAATGCATCTGACTGCAGGAAGTCCGGTAAATGACAAGCCCAGTATTAGAGTAGGGACATGAAATGCAATGGAGAGTGCAGAGACCGAGCCCGGAATCTGCCTCTACTGAAGCGCAGGTCTTCTGTGCATCAGCTTGTCCATTGGAGACCTCTGATGATAGAGAGAATCCAATCTGCTGCATCTTCTTTAAAAAGTCCAGGTGGATCTTCTCCAAGAACCTGCAGATATTCACGTGGTCCAAGGTACAGACAGCAGCTGCATGCTGTATGGAGAAGAAGAGCACAATGGCTGTTCTTATATAGCTGCATCACTGTATCCAAAAAAGACAAAGAAAACACCATAAATATCATAAAACACGAAGATCACAAATCATCAATTGAACAATGAAGATATAATGGGGATCATTTACTAAGGGCCCAAATCACGTTTTTCCGGCGGGTTACCTGAATTTTTCCGTTTTGTGCCGATTTTCCCTGAATTGCCCCGGGTTTTTGGCGCACGCGAACGGATTGTGGCGCATCGGCAGGAATCAGGGGCGTGGCCGTACAAAAACCCAACGGATTCAGAGAAACCACCGTCTTTTAAAAAAATGTGCCTCTTGACACGTACTTACCTGCACCCGGCCTGGCTTGGTGAACTTCAGTGCACTCCGACGGAAATCAGCGCAGCAGCGACACCTGGTGGACATCGGGGGAACTACCTTTGTGAATCACTGGAACACCCGAATCCTCCACACAGAACACGCCGCTGGATCGCGAATGGACCGGATAAGTAAATCTGCCCCAATGTGTTCTCATGGATGAGGTCACATCATCTATATAATAAATATGAAAAAGATTAAGATCATTTTCTTACAATCAATATATATAGGTGACAAGAGAAAGGAAAGTCATCAAGAAAGTCAGTGGTTACTTACTGCTGTCATCCAGTCTGTGGGTTCTGGACCAGTACCAGGGCTCCGTAGGTATATAGGAGCTTCCATTATAGACGGCAGCTCTGGTGAAGATCATGGTTGCCTTTGGTCATATCCCGCTGAAGGTCAGGGGCAATGTCTTGGCCCATCACAGACTCTACATGTCTTCAATAAGAGACATGGAGTTATTTGCTGACCAGTTTTGGGAATGATGTTATCCTGCCCCTCTGCAGGCAGGATATTAGATGATCTCTGATCTTCATGTGGTCGAATCTTGCTGTAGGTTCACCATCATTTGCCAGAAGTTCATAGGCAAACGCTATGGCGAATACCCCACAGTCGTAATTGTTCCTCTGCTGATCCACTTTGATGAACTGCAGGTGCTTCAGGGGCTCAGGGAGCACTTCACTGTAGATATTTAGGATCTGCTCCCGGACTGATGGAGTTGGACAGGTTGTTGAGATGCTGTCGGCCACCAGAATATTGCCATTTTTGAAGCACGTTGTCAACCAGTGCTTCCTGTGCTGATCGTAGTGGATTTGTACTGCATTCTTCAGTACACTGTAACCTGGCACAAGAAGAGCGGCAACGGACTGCAGGCCATCAGAGCCCTCAAATTGATTCTGGAGAAGCTCCTGGGCCTTGTTAATGATGTTGTCATCTAACATGCCCTTCGGCCCCTTGCTCTTCAAGATGAATAATTGCTCTGGAGGCAGGGTGTGGATGGTCTGCTGTCTCCAGGAACCAGGCATCTCCACTTGTGGTGTTTCCAGCACCTGGTGGCCTTCAACTGTGGTGGATGGATTAATGATATTTTCCACCACAGTTTTCTTGGCTGGTGGGAATGTCTCAGGCTGACTGTCTTCTGTGGCAGGTGCTTTTCTCTTACGGCTAATTCTGGGAGCTTCACCAGACACAATGCCAATGTCTTGAGGTTCAGATATTTTTATGCCCATGTTCTTAGGTGTCTCAAGATGTAAGAAGGACACATCATCACCTTTCCCTGCGGTCTCTCGTGTTGGACAAGGTTTCCTATTGTATTGTCTCTTCATGTTCCTTTTTCCTTTTTTAGGAGCAAGTGACTTATGGACCAGGGATGGCTCAACAGCATCATTGTCTCTGGGTCTTTTTTGTGGGAGTTCTCCACTTTCTATCAGGGATGGACCTTGTGGTGTAACATGCCCCTTATCTCCACTCTTTGGAGCGGTGGGAGTGCAGACAATGCCACCTACTATGTCGGAAGGTCTCTTCTCATCTGTGTCTTGGCTGATGACGGGCTCATAACGCCTTTTGTAGCCAATTGACCTCTTAGGGCTAATTCTGGGAGCTTCACCAGACACAATCCCAATGTCTTGAGGTTCAGATATTTTTATGTCCATGATCTCAGGTGTCTCAAGATTTAAGAAGGACACATCATCACCTTTCGCTGCAGTGTCTCGTCTTGGACAAGGTTTTCTATTGGATTGTCTCTTCATGTTCCTTTTTTGCGTTTTAGCAGCAGGTGACTTTTGAACCAGGGATTGCTCCACAGCATCATTGTCTCTGGGTCCTTTTTGTGGGAGTTCTCCACTTTCTATCAGGGATGGACCTTGTGGTATAAGAGGTCCCTCATCTGCAACTGTGGGATCAGCAGTAAAATCTCCACTCTTTGGAGTGGTGGAAGTGGAAAGAATGTCACCTACTATGTAGGGAGGTTTCTTCTCATCTGTGTCTCGGCTGATGGCGGGGTCTTTACGCCTGTTGAATACATCTAACCTGAGGAATGTTCTCCATTTTCGACTGAAATTCCTGTATCGGGTCAGAAGGAAGGAGCCAATGGACTTGTAGAGTGAGTAAGCGGTGGCCAGCTGCCGCTGGCCACAAGGGCGGCGCCTATTGTTCCGCATAAAGTCTTTTTTTTCTTTCTGCTTGCCGAAGCGATGTGCATCCAACGAGGAGTCACAGCAGAATGACACCCGTGCTCTGCGCGCAGGCCTTACATAACCTCTGTTTTCATTGTGATGTCATCAGGCTGTTTTGCATAAACATTCCACCTACATTGTGATGTCACAATGCATTTGCAGAATGTGCCATGCCTATTGTGATGTCATCACTTCATTTGCATAATTTTCTGTGTAGATTTAGACATTGCTCTGCCAGGATGGCGACCAAATTATTTTAACCCCATAATGTAGTGATATATTTTATCTGATAACAATTAGATATTATTTTTCTTATTTCATAGTTGTGACTTCAATATTCTAAAAGTATCCAGGTGTGTATTTTATAACTTTATTTTGACATAACGGATCAGACTTTTTTATGCAGGATTCTTATGTTCCTGGAACGTATTTTAGCTTTATGAATGTGTATGTACCATCTAGGGTCTGATGCGCATGCTAATGTGCACTTTGTGAGCCACAAGCAAGGGAATGTGATCCCATGTTTATGGCCTGTCTGACATGGATGTGTGAGCACTTTTCACCCCATTAAAGGTAGAAATAGCACCAGCCTATTTCTTTGCATTGTGGGCAGTCATCTTGACCAATAGAAAGGGATGGTGTCTAAAATGCGCAAGAGAAGGACGGACCCACAATGTTGGGGGAGGCTGGCATGACTCGGACAAGGGGAGGGAGCGGTAACCAGGGGGAGGGGTTGTCAGAGGCGCAAGTTGTCAGGGGGACAAGTTTAGAAAGGTGACACGGAAAGGAGGAGCAGCCAATTTGTGCCATCAATGGAAGAGTAAGCAGCATGGCAGAAGTGGGAGAGATACTAGCTCAGTTATGGGCGATGGCGGCTGCGGGCAGGCCGGAGTTACGCCAGCAGGTGATAGGGGCCCTGGAGCCAACGGGCAGTGGAAGCGACGGGGGAGTGAGGCGGTCATGGAGGACACGACCGCCTGTTCGTGTGAGACCGGAGCCTACCCCACGCACCCGCCGCACGCGAGCCAGGATGACAGGAGGACTTACCGACAGGTACCGCGGGGTCCCCTTTTGGCGAGGCTCCAGTCAGGGGGGGAGGGGGCGCCTGCTTGACTGCGATGCGACAGGAGGATCCAGGAGTGTCTCGCGGGCCCCATGTGGGGGCTGAGCGGCCCCTACTGCTACCAGCGGTGGAGTCAAGGGGTCGCATGGAAGTCGGCGCCGGGGTCCCGGTGGCTGGAGCTGCAGAGGCCGGATCATCGGGAGCTCCGGGGCATTTGGTGCCATTTACAACCAAAAATTTAAAGTCGGCTTATCAATACCCTGAGGTGGTGAGTGAAAAATTGCGATTGGGGCGCATGGCGGATCGTTTCCCAGAGTTGCCAATGGAGGGCATGATAGTGTCCCCATTGGGAGTTGTCCCAAAGAAAGAAGTGAATAAGTTTCGTCTTATTCCCCATCTTTCTTACTCAAGGGGCTTGTCGGTGAATGATGGGATTTCCCCGGATATCTGCTCAGTGGAATATACGTCATTCGACGAGGTAGTGGAGTGGGTGAAGAAATACGGGCGGGGGGCTTTGCTCGCAAAGATGGTCATAGAATCGGCGTTTCGGTTATTACTGGTACATCGTGATAGTCTGCGCTTGCTCGGGTGTTACTGGGATTCCGAGTTTTATGTGGATCGATGCCTTTCGATGGGGTGTTCAGTGTCATGAGCTTATTTCGAGGCCTTCAGCTCATTTTTAGAGTGGGTAGTGAAGGAGGAGGCTAGAGTGGGATCATTAATTCACTATTTAGACGATTTTTTGTGCATTGGCCCCAAGGGTTCCAGGATTTGTCAAACATTGCTTACCTCGGTGGAATGGGTGATGAGAAAGTTTGGTTTACCACTGGCCAGGGAAAAAACGGAAGATCCTACCTCGTGTTTAGTGTTTTTGAGGATCACCCTGGATTCTGAAAAAATGGAGTGTAGGTTGCCCGAGGATAAGTTGGTGGATTTAAGGGTGGTGGTAAAACGGGCTTGCAGGTTAAGGAAATTGACTCTGAGGGAGGTTCAGTCGTTGCTGGGTAAGCTGAATTTCGCCTGCAGGATCATGCCAATGGGTAGGGTTTTTTGCAGGCGTCTAGCGGGAGCGACGGCTGGGGTGCAAGCGCCGCATCATTTTGTCCGGCTGGGGCAGGAGATACAGGATGACCTGGAGGTGTGGGACTCCTTTTTGGAGAACTAAATGGGTACTAACTGATAATGGATGAGGTATTTAACTGTTTTGATAGGGAGCTGTTCACGGACGCGGCAGGTTCAGTTGGTTTTGGGGCCTACTGTGGTGGACAGTGGTGTGCTGAAAGGTGGCCGGCGATAAACGTCATGTCGGCGTCCTCTCCTCCAGTTGTTGCGGTAGCTGGTGTTATTGTACTTGGGACTCAATGCGTGGGTGGTGGCTGTGCATGTCCCAGGTGTGGACAACTCCGTCGCTGATGCCTTATCTCGATTGCAGTGGGATTGCTTCTGGGAGCTGGCGCCGGTCGCAGACGACGTGGGGATTCCTTGCCCGTCACATCTGTGGGAGATAGTCTTCGAAAGGCGGGGGCGCTGATAAGAGCGTCTCTGGCTGAGGGCACATGGAAGGCATATGTGGAGGTACTGGATCAGTTGGACGTTATGGTGGATGAATTGGGTGGGAAAAATATGGGGGAGGATAGGGAAAGGGCCTTCCTAGTGTGGTTGCATAGAGCGGCTAATGCGGGTTGGTCGAGGGCAAAAGTTGACAAGGGAGTAGCGGCTCTGGTTTTTGGTTTCAAATCAAGGGGGATTCAGGATGCGTCAAAAATTTCTGTATTTCAGCAAGCTCTGCAGGGGTTCGAAAAGGGGGTGGGAAGAAAAGGCGATTGTCAAATGCCAGCGTCATTTAATGTATTGGAAAAGTTGGGATGTGAGTTGGGGTTGGTATGAGAGTCAGATTATGAAGTTAAGCTGTTTAAGTTGGCATTCTCGTGGGCTTTTTACGGAGCCATGAGTGTTGGCGAGCTGGTGGCGCCCAGTAGGTGGAAGAGCAGGGGGGTTTTAAGGGAGGATGTGGTATATGGCTGTGGCTGGGTGGAGTTTGGAATACGACGTTCCAAAACGGATTTATTCGGAAAAGGAAGGATGGTGACGCTTTGAGAAGCGGGGGGGGTCTGTCATGTGTCCGTGTAAAAGCTTTCGGGATTATTTGGAGTCACGTGGTAGTCAGAAGGGCCCGTTGTTGTGTCACAGGGATGGGTCGTTTTTATCCCGTTTTCAGTTCACAGCAGTGTTTAGGAAGTGCCTGATAAAATTGGGGCTAGATGCGAGGGTGTTTGCTTCGGGAGGTCGGGTTCCAGGAGTTTCAGGTCATATATCCGGCCACATCTTTTGAAGGGACAACAGTAAAGTGTTCATGTTTTGTTGGTTCGGTGCGGGGGGGGGGGGGGGGGTTGGGAGTTATCCAATTTTGCCTTGTAATTGCAGGTTCGGGATGCTGGCTACCATGGATCCTCGGACACTCTTATGTTTTCTGGGGGTCCCAGAGAGCGGCTTTGCGTCCAGAAGGGAGACAGTTAGGGGAATTCCCCTCCCTAGTCGTTATTGGGTCGGATATAGTGTATAGGCGGGTGTGGTGACACATTAGGTCAGTTAGTTGTTTGAACAGGGCCCGGGTAAAGCTTAATTGGGCGGTTGGGGGTGTTTTGGTAAGAAATGGGGTACTAGCCATTCGTCACAAGGAATTGGAGGACGGGGAGGGTGAATATTGGCTAGCAGACAGCGTCCATCTTAATACAGTTGGCATGGATTTGTGGGCCCTTGGCATTCAAGGGGGTTTGGCGTGGTGGGGGGCGCTCAGGCTTGAGGGGATTCAAGGCCTGCTTGCGATGGCAGGGGGAGGGGGAAAGTTGTTGGAGTTGGTGGAACTACAAGGGGGAGAGCATGGCGGCTAGTTTTCTCCTGAATGACGGGCCATGCCTAGGGTTATGGCGGCATGGACTCCTGCTGGGTGGTGTTCCGGGGAGTGGAAAATTAAAAAAAAACCATCTGCTTGATCTGGTGCCCTCGAACCGGAGGTGGCGGGTGAGAGTAATAGAGAGAAGAGCAGAAGGGCATTTTTTGTATTTGGAGCTCCAAGGACCTTCCCCTCACTGTAGGTACATTATTATTGTTAGGAGGAGGATTAATGTTATGAATAATTTGTTGTATGTTTTAATAAATTGGCTGCTGTGGCCAGATTAATCCAAAAGTCGTTGTCCGAGTCTTTCTTTAGGTGGTAACTGCTAATCTGGTGGCAGCGAAAAAAGGGAAGAGCGACCAGAATTCCCCGGAGCGCCGTGTCATACTCATGTGCACTTTGCGGGGCCAAAAGCAAGGGAATGTGATCCCATGTTTATGACCTGTCTGACATGGATGTGTGAGCACTTTTCACCCCATTAAAGGAAGAAATAGCACCAGCCGATTTTTTTGCATTGTGGGCAGTCAGCTTGACCAATAGAAAGGGATGGTGTCTAATATAGCGACTAGTCCCATCACACAGTCCCCAGACCAAGACCAATGCCACCGACGCCCCAGATCAGACCATGACTGAGGCCACCAACTCCCCAGATCAGACCATGACTGAGGCCACCAACTCCCCAGATCAGACCATGACTGAGGCCACCAACTCCCCAGATCAGACCATGACTGAGGCCACCAACTCCCCAGATCAGACCATGACTATCACTCAACAGTCCCTAGTTCTTCACCCCCCAAATATCACACAACACAAATGTCACTAAAAAACTGTATTTATGTTTTTCACCACAAAATGATGAGGTCTTGGTTAACTCCTTTGACGCAAAATCCATAAATCAAAAATGGGTCAATGAAGTTTTAAGCCCGCAACCCTCGTCAAGGGGCCCCATCTCTTGCGAGTCCCTACACTACACTATCCAAAAAAAAAAAATGAAAATAAAAAAAAGCTAATCTAGGAGGCCAGAGCCTTAATGTCCACTAATAGTCCTTCCAGGTCACCGTCTGAAGCACCATGGTAGATCCGAACGAAGTTGTGAAGAATAACGTAGGCTTGCGTTACCTTCTTAACGTTGTCCGGGTCCATCACATATATACGGATTCATACGGCATGGAAATACAGGACTGGAGGAGTCACATGTTTGTGTGAATGCACCCTTAAATGTTGAAGTCAGGGCACTAAAATTATGGCCCTGATGACGATGGGGCCATGTCATGTCCGGTGATGAGAGCAGAGACCGAGATGGAGCCTGGAATCTGCCTCATGGTGCAGCAGGAAATTCACTTATTAAGTGAACACATCTGACTGCGGAAAGTCCGGTGGTAGGTCACGTCCGGTGGTGAGGGCAGAGACTGAGCCCAGAATCTGCCCCACATTGCAGCAGTAAAATCACCTTTTCAGGGAATGCATCTGACTGCAGGAAGTCCGGTAAATGACAAGTCCAGTATTAGAGTAGGCATATGAAATGCAATGGAGAGTGCAGAGACCGAGCCCGGAATCTGCCTCTACTGAAGCGCAGGTCTTCTGTGCATTAGTTTGTCCATTGGAGACCTCTGATGATAGAGAGGATCCAATCTGCTGCATCTTCTTTAAAAAGTCCAGGTGGATCTTCTCCAAGAACCTGTCACGTGGTCCAAGGTACAGACAGCAGCTGCATGCTGTATGGAGAAGAAGAGCACAATGGCTGTTCTTATATAGCTGCATCACTGTATCCAAAAAAGACAAAACACCATAAATATCATAAAACACGAAGATCACAAATCATCAATTGAACAATGAAGATATAATGGGGATCATTTACTAAGGGCCCAAATCGCGTTTTTCCGGCGGGTTACCTGAATTTTTCTGTTTTGCGCCGATTTTCCCTGAATTGCCCCGGGTTTTTGGCGCACGCGAACGGATTGTGGCGCATCGGCAGGAATCAGGGGCGTGGCCGTACAAAAACCCAACGGATTCAGAGAAACCACCGTCTTTTAAAAAAATGTGCCGCTTGACACGCACTTACCTGCACCCGACCTGGCTTGGTGAACTTCAGTGCACTCCGACGGAAATCAGCGCAGCAGCGACACCTGGTGGACATCGGGGGAACTACCTTAGTGAATCACTGGAACACCCGAATCCTCCACACAGAACGCGCTGCTGGATCGCGAATGGACCGGATAAGTAAATCTGCCCCAATGTGTTCTCATGGATGAGGTCACATCATCTATATAATAAATAAGAAAAAGATTAAGATCATTTTCTTACAATCAATATATATAGGTGACAAGAGAAAGGAAAATCATGAAGAAAGTCAGTGGTTACTTACTGCTGTCATCCAGTCTGTGGGTTCTGGACCAGTACCAGGGCTCCGTAGGTATATAGGAGCTTCCATTATAGACGGCAGCTCTGGTGAAGATCATGGTTGCCTTTGGTCATATCCCGCTGAAGGTCAGGGGCAATGTCTTGGCACATCACAGACTCTACATGTCTTCAATAAGAGACATGGAGTTATTTGCTGACCAGTTTTGGGAATGATGTTATCCTGCCCCTCTGCAGGCAGGATATTAGATGATCTCTGATCTTCATGTGGTCGAATCTTGCTGTAGGTTCACCATCATTTGCCAGAAGTTCATAGGCAAACGCTATGGCGAATACCCCACAGTCGTAATTGTTCCTCTGCTGATCCACTTTGATGAACTGCAGGTGCTTCAGGGGCTCAGGGAGCACTTCACTGTAGATATTTAGGATCTGCTCCCGGACTGATGGAGTTGGACAGGTTGTTGAGATGCTGTCGGCCACCAGAATTTTGCCATTTTTGAAGCACGTTGTCAACCAGTGCTTCCTGTGCTGATCGTAGTGGATTTGTACTGCATTCTTCAGTACGCTGTAACCTGGCACAAGAAGAGCGGCAACGGACTGCAGGCCATCAGAGCCCTCAAATTGATTCTGGAGAAGCTCCTGGGCCTTGTTAATGATGTTGTCATCTAACATGCCCTTGGGCCCCTTGCTCTTCAAGATGAATAATTGCTCTGGAGGCAGGGTGTGGATGGTCTGCTGTCTCCAGGAACCAGGCATCTCCACTTGTGGTGTTTCCAGCACCTGGTGGCCTTCAACTGTGGTGGATGGATTAATGATATTTTCCACCACAGTTTTCTTGGCTGGTGGGAATGTCTCAGGCTGACTGTCTTCTGTGGCAGGTGCTTTTCTCTTACGGCTAATTCTGGGAGCTTCACCAGACACAATGCCAATGTCTTGAGGTTCAGATATTTTTATGTCCATGTTCTTAGGTGTCTCAAGATTTAAGAAGGACACATCATCACCTTTCCCTGCGGTCTCTCGTGTTGGACAAGGTTTTCTATTGTATTGTCTCTTCATGTTCCTTTTTCCTTTTTTAGGAGCAAGTGACTTATGGACCAGGGATGGCTCAACAGCATCATTGTCTCTGGGTCTTTTTTGTGGGAGTTCTCCACTTTCTATCAGGGATGGACCTTGTGGTGTAACATGCCCCTTATCTCCACTCTTTGGAGTGGTGGGAGTGCAGACAATGCCACCTACTATGTCGGAAGGTCTCTTCTCCTCTGTGTCTTGGCTGATGACGGGCTCATAACGCCTTTTGCAGCCAATTGACCTCTTAGGGCTAATTCTGGGAGCTTCACCAGACACAATCCCAATGTCTTGAGGTTCAGATATTTTTATGTCCATGATCTCAGGTGTCTCAAGATTTAAGAAGGACACATCATCACCTTTCGCTGCAGTGTCTCGTCTTGGACAAGGTTTTCTATTGGATTGTCTCTTCATGTTCCTTTTTTGCGTTTTAGCAGCAGGTGACTTTTGAACCAGGGATGGCTCAACAGCATCATTGTCTCTGGGTCCTTTTTGTGGGAGTTCTCCACTTTCTATCAGGGATGGACCTTGTGGTATAAGAGGTCCCTCATCTGCAACTGTGGGATCAGCAGTAAAATCTCCACTCTTTGGAGTGGTGGAAGTGGAAAGAATGTCACCTACTATGTAGGGAGGTTTCTTCTCATCTGTGTCTTGGCTGATGGCGGGGTCTTTACGCCTGTTGAAACCATCTGACCTGAGGAATGTTCTCCATTTTCGACTGAAATTCCTGTATCGGGTCAGAAGGAAGGAGCCAATGGACTTGTAGAGTGAGTAAGCGGTGGCCAGCTGCCGCTGGCCACAAGGGCGGCGCCTTTTGTTCCGCATAAAGTCTTTTTTTCTTTCTGCTTGCCGAAGCAATGTGCATCCAACGAGGAGTCACAGCAGAATGACACCCGTGCTCTGCGCGCAGGCCTTACATAACCTCTGTTTTCATTGTGATGTCATCAGGCTAATTTGCATAAACATTCCACCTACATTGTGATGTCACAATGCATTTGCAGAATGTGCCATGCCTATTGTGATGTCATCACTTCATTTGCATAATTGTCTGTGTAGATTTAGACATTGCTCTGCCAAGATGGCGACCAAATTATTTTAACCCCATAATGTTGTGATATATTTTATATGATAACAATTAGATATTATTTTTCTTATTTCATAGTTGTGACTTCAATATTCTAAAAGTATCCAGGTGTGTATTTTATAACTTTATTTTGACATTCAGACTTTTTTATGCAGGATTCTTATGTTCCTGGAACGTATTTTAGCTTTATGAATGTGTATGTACCATCTAGGGTCTGATGCGCATGCTAATGTGCACTTTGCGAGCCACAAGCAAGGGAATGTGATCCCATGTTTACGGCCTGTCTGACATGGATGTGTGAGCACTTTTCACCCCATTAAAGGTAGAAATAGCACCAGTCACTCAACAGTCCCTTGTTCTTCACTCCCCAAATATCACACAACACAAATGTCATTAACCCCTTAAGGACGCAGCCATTTTTTAGCTTAAGGTTCAGCCCCATTTTTTGGATTGTGTCGCTTTATATGGTTATAACTTTTGAACACTTACTTATCAAAACTATTCTCACATGTTGTACAGGAGGTCCCCTACTTAAGGACACCCAACTTACAGACGACCCCTAGTTTCAGACGGACCCCTCTGCCCACTGTGACCTCTGGTGAGGTCTCTGAATGCTTTACTATAGTCCCAGACTGCACTGATCAGCTGTAAGGTGTCTGCAATGAAGATTTATTGATAATCTTTGGTCCCATTTCAGCTAAAATTTTGAAAATCCAATTTTCATCGGAGCAAAAAAAATTTTTTTTTTGTTTGGATCTAAAATTATAAAATATACAGTCTCGACTTACATACAAATTCAACTTAAGAACAAACCAACGGACCCTATCTTGTACGTAACCCGGGGACTGTCTGTACTTCGTTTTAGTAATATATTTTGGCTTATAATTTTTTGCGTTTATTTCCAAAAGAAAGAAAAATTGATGAATTTTTTGAAAAATTTGCCATTTTTGAAATTCGAAATCATCGTGTTTTCAGACAGATAGATTTATTACCTAAATAAGTTGCTGAATAACATTTCCCATATGTCTACTTTACATTTTCATAATTTTTGAAATGTCTGGATAACATATTGTGATGTCAAGCAGGTTACAAATTAAACATAGGTTTTCCGTATTTTCAGAATTGACTATTTTGGGGATAAATTCTGTTTTGAATGAAATTTTACATATTCAACATAAAAAAACCCTATATAACCAACCCATTTTCAAATCTGCACCCCTCAAGCTATCAGAAACAGCTTTTAGGAATATTGTTAACCCCTTGAGATCTTCGTAGTAATTGAATCAAAATGGAGGTGAAATTTAGAATGGTCAAATTGTGCCGGTTATACGTTCATTTAGCCCTAAAATTTACACATTTCCAAAAGATTAAAAGAGAAAACCCACCTTACAATTTGTTATGCAATTTCTCTTGAGAACAGACCCCCCCCCCCCCCCCACATGTGGCCTTGACTTGTTCTATGGGCGCACAGCGAGGCACAGAAGGGAAGGAGCGCCCTGCAGCTGCCTGGATTTTAGTTTCCTCATTAGCTCCTTTTGTCGGCTATAACATTTTTGCTTTTTTTTGTTATTGGGGCCATGTGACGGCATTTTTTTTGCGGGATGAGATGCTTTTGCCAGTGTTCCCCTATTGATGAAAATTTAGGAACTTTTTTTTGAGGGCAGGAGTAGAAAAGCATCAATTCTGTAACTTTTTTTTTTTCGTGTTCACCGTATATCCTAATAATCATGTTATCTTTATTCTATGGGTCAGTGCAATTATGGGGATACCGGACAGGAACATTTTTTCTTATGATTTACTAAATTTGCCAAATAAAACCCTAATGTGGGGAAAAATCTATCATTTTTGCATCGACGTCTTCCATGTGGCATAACTTTGTTACTTTTTTGCAGGACATGTTGTACTTTGTACCCGTATCATTCTAGAGTACTTATGTTTTTTTAAATCACTTTTTATTGCATTTTTTGTGGGATTCAATAGGTAAAAATAATAATTTTTGGCAGGTTTTTTACAGTTTTTTCTTACAGCGTTCATCGTGCGGGTTCAATAATTATTTAATTTTATTTCCGAGTTGTTACAGATGCGGGGATACTATATATGTGGGGTTTGTGTTCTGATTTAGACTTTTTTGTGTGTTATATGTCTCTTTGTATGTTATGGAGCTTATGGGCATTTTTATTGATTTATTAATTTTTTTATTGAATAACTTTTTTTTTTTTTACTTTTTTACAATTTCCACCATGGGACTTGAACTAGAAATCATCAGATTGCTTGTTTATGATAATATCATGCAATACTGATGTATTGCAGGGTATTAGCAGCGTCAGTCTCTGCACATGCATAGGCTGACATTGTGCCTTTAAGATGACGTCACAGATGCAATCTTACAGGCACTGCCTACAGGCAGCCCTGGGGTTCTATTCAGACCCCAGGGCTGCCATAGGAACGATCGGTGCCCCCCGAAGATGGCGCTGGCGGGGGGGTGAACATGGGGGAAAGACCCCCAATGGCAGTTTAAATGCAGCAGTGGCGCTGACCGCGGCATTAAAGAGGTTTAACACCCGTGATTGGTAGTTACAGCCAGCACCCCGTGTATCCTGATGCCGTTTTGGCTCAGATCTCGAGCTGAACCGGCATATTGGATGCTGAGCAATAAGTCACTGCTCTCAGCGTCTGAAATATCGGACGTGGAGCGTGAAGAGGTTGAGGCTCCATCCATCATTGCTTGGTGCTTATTCCTTTATCCCAGACACCAGGGCCGCATCTGCCATGAGGCGAGAGGAAAATCTCGCCTCAGGCGGCAGAATGCGGGTCCCTGTAAAGGGCGGCGAAATTCGCCGCTCTAAAGTGGGCGATTCGGGCGTCCATTACGCCCGAATCGCCCACCAGCTAAATAAATCGCGCCTGTCTCTTTAAGACACAGGCGCGATTTATATGCGGAGCGACGCAGCGCCTTTCCGGCAGCTGCGTCGCTCCGTTCTAATCAGTGACACAGGCGTCATGACGTCATGCGCCTGTGTCACTGTGCGGAGCCGCGGCTCACAGGAGAGCCGCGTGAAGACCGGGGCCGCGCGCCGAGGGAGCAGCTGCCTGCAGGTGAGTGTGATTTTTTTTTATTTTTCATGTGCTGTCATTTATTTTATGTGGGGGAGTGGGGAGGTGTCGTTATCGTGGGAGGGGGGAGGGAACACTGTATACATTATATGTGGCCATAATTGATGTATACTGTGTGTGTGTGTGTGTGGGGGGGGGTTATACATTACATGGGACCAGAATTGTTTTATACTGGGGGGGGGGGTACTGTATATATTTTGTGGGGCCAGAATTGTTTAAACTGGGGCAGGGGAGGGGGGTATTCTGTATATTATATGGGGCCAGATACATTTAAACTGGGGCAGGGGGGGGGGGTATTGTGTATATTATATGGGGCCAGATACATTTAAACTGGGGCAGGGGGGGGGGGTATTGTGTATATTATATGGGGCCAGATACATTTAAACTGGGGCAGGGGGGGGGTATTGTGTATATTATATGGGGCCAGATACATTTAAACTGGGGCGGGGGGGGGATGCTCTATATATTATATGGGGCCAGAATAATTTTATACTGGGGGGCTGTATATATTGTATGAGGCCAGATTATTCTTTTCCTGGGGGGTTATATATTTATATGGGTCCAGATTTCAGCTGGGGGTATACAGTATATTACTAAGCTGGGGGGCTGTATATGGGATACAGTATATTACTAAGCTGGGGGGCTGTATATGGGATACAGTATATTACTAAGCTGGGGGGCTGTATATGGGATACAGTATATTACTAAGCTGGGGGGATGTATATGGGGTACAGTATATTACTAAGCTGGGGGGATGTATATGGGGTACAGTATATTACTAAGCTGGGGGGATGTATATGGGGTACAGTATATTACTAAGCTGGGGGATGTATATGGGATACAGTATATTACTAAGCTGGGGGATGTATATGGGATACAGTATATTACTAAGCTGGGGGGCTGTATATGGGATACAGTATATTACTAAGCTGGGGGGGCTGTATATGGGATACAGTATATTACTAAGCTGGGGGGATGTATATGGGGTACAGTATATTACTAAGCTGGGGGATGTATATGGGATACAGTATATTACTAAGCTGGGGGGCTGTATATGGGATACAGTATATTACTAAGCTGGGGGAATGTATATGGGGTACAGTATATTACTAAGCTGGGGGGCTGTATATGGGGCACAGTATATTACTAAGCTGGGGGGCTGTATATGGGATACAGTATATTACTAAGCTGGGGGGGCTGTATATGGGGCACAGTATATTACTAAGCTGGGGGGATGTATATGGGATACAGTATATTACTAAGCTGGGAGATGTATATGGGATACAGTATATTACTATGCTGGGGGATGTATATGGGGTACAGTATATTACTAAGCTGGAGGGCTGTATATGGGATACAGTATATTACTAAGCTGGGGGATGTATATGGGATACAGTATATTACTAAGCTGGGGGATGTATATGGGATACAGTATATTACTAAGCTGGGGGGCTGTATATGGGATACAGTATATTACTAAGCTGGGGGGCTGTATATGGGATACAGTATATTACTAAGCTGGGGGGCTGTATATGGGATACAGTATATTACTAAGCTGGGGGGCTGTATATGGGATACAGTATATTACTAAGCTGGGGGGATGTATATGGGATACAGTATATTACTAAGCTGCGGGGCTGTATATGGGGTACAGTATATTACTAAGCTGGGGGGATGTATATGGGATACAGTATATTACTAAGCTGGTGGGCTGTATATGGGGTACAGTATATTACTAAGCTGGGGGATGTATATGGGATACAGTATATTACTAAGCTGGGGGGCTGTATATGGGGCACAGTATATTACTAAGCTGGTGGGCTGTATATGGGGTACAGTATATTACTAAGCTGGGGGGCTGTATATGGGATACAGTATATTACTAAGCTGGGGGGCTGTATATGGGATACAGTATATTACTAAGCTGGGGGGTGTATATGGGATACAGTATATTACTAAGCTGGGGGATGTATATGGGATACAGTATATTACTAAGCTGGGGGGCTGTATATGGGGCACAGTATATTACTAAGCTGGGGGGATGTATATGGGGTACAGTATATTACTAAGCTGGGGGGATGTATATGGGATACAGTATATTACTAAGCTGGGGGGCTGTATATGGGGCACAGTATATTACTAAGCTGGGGGGCTGTATATGGGGTACAGTATATTACTAAGCTGGGGGGATGTATATGGGATACAGTATATTACTAAGCTGGTGGGCTGTATATGGGGTACAGTATATTACTAAGCTGGGGGATGTATATGGGATACAGTATATTACTAAGCTGGGGGGGCTGTATATGGGGCACAGTATATTACTAAGCTGGGGGGGCTGTATATGGGGTACAGTATATTACTAAGCTGGGGGGGCTGTATATGGGATACAGTATATTACTAAGCTGGGGGGATGTATATGGGATACAGTATATTACTAAGCTGGGGGGATGTATATGGGATACAGTATATTACTAAGCTGGTGGGCTGTATATGGGGTACAGTATATTACTAAGCTGGGGGATGTATATGGGATACAGTATATTACTAAGCTGGGGGGCTGTATATGGGGCACAGTATATTACTAAGCTGGGGGGGCTGTATATGGGATACAGTATATTACTAAGCTGGGGGGGCTGTATATGGGATACAGTATATTACTAAGCTGGGGGGATGTATATGGGATACAGTATATTACTAAGCTGGGGGGATGTATATGGGGTACAGTATATTACTAAGCTGGGGGGATGTATATGGGGTACAGTATATTACTAAGCTGGGGGGCTGTATATGGGATACAGTATATTACTAAGCTGGGGGGATGTATATGGGATACAGTATATTACTAAGCTGGGGGGGCTGTATATGGGATACAGTATATTACTAAGCTGGGAGGGATGTATATGGGATACAGTATATTACTAAGCTGGGGGGATGTATATGGGATACAGTATATTACTAAGCTGGGGGGATGTATATGGGATACAGTATATTACTAAGCTGGGGGGGCTGTATATGGGATACAGTATATTACTAAGCCTGGGGGGCTGTATATGGGATACAGTATATTACTAAGCTGGGGGGGCTGTATATGGGGCACAGTATATTACTAAGCTGGGGGGCTGTATATGGGGCACAGTATATTACTAAGCTGGGGGGATGTATATGGGATACAGTATATTACTAAGCTGGGGGGCTGTATATGGGATACAGTATATTACTAAGCTGGGGGGATGTATATGGGATACAGTATATTACTAAGCTGGGGGGCTGTATATGGGATACAGTATATTACTAAGCTGGGGGGATGTATATGGGATACAGTATATTACTAAGCTGGGGGATGTATATGGGATACAGTATATTACTAAGCTGGGGGGATGTATATGGGATACAGTATATTACTAAGCTGGGGGGGCTGTATATGGGATACAGTATATTACTAAGCTGGGGGGGCTGTATATGGGATACAGTATATTACTAAGCTGGGGGGCTGTATATGGGATACAGTATATTACTAAGCTGGGGGGATGTATATGGGATACAGTATATTACTAAGCTGGGGGGGCTGTATATGGGATACAGTATATTACTAAGCTGGGGGGGCTGTATATGGGATACAGTATATTACTAAGCTGGGGGGCTGTATATGGGATACAGTATATTACTAAGCTGGGGGGCTGTATATGGGATACAGTATATTACTAAGCTGGGGGGATGTATATGGGATACAGTATATTACTAAGCTGGGGGGGCTGTATATGGGATACAGTATATTACTAAGCTGGGGGGCTGTATATGGGGCACAGTATATTACTAAGCTGGGGGGATGTATATGGGATACAGTATATTACTAAGCTGGGGGGATGTATATGGGGTACAGTATATTACTAAGCTGGGGGGATGTATATGGGATACAGTATATTACTAAGCTGGGGGGATGTATATGGGGTACAGTATATTACTAAGCTGGGTGCTGTATATGGGATACAGTATATTACTAAGCTGGGGGGGCTGTATATGGGATACAGTATATTACTAAGCTGGGGGGATGTATATGGGATACAGTATATTACTAAGCTGGGGGGCTGTATATGGGGTACAGTATATTACTAAGCTAGGGGGCTGTATATGGGATACAGTATATTACTAAGCTGGGGGGCTGTATATGGGATACAGTATATTACTAAGCTGGGAGGCTGTATATGGGATACAGTATATTACTAAGCTGGGAGGCTGTATATGGGATACAGTATATTACTAAGCTGGGGGGCTGTATATTAGGGGGTGCTATATATTCACATTGGTCAGGGTTGCACTGTATGTAAAATCATGTAATATAATAACAGGGTGGGATATATTAGTTATAGGATACATTAGATTACTTTGCATAATTTAAACAAAATGTTAGGGGTCTGTAATAATAAATTGGGGGTGTTGTATATTGATTGGTGCTGTGTATGCTATAATTCCAGTAGAATATATATAATGAAGGGATGTTTTATAAGTGGGGTAGCGTGCGGACAGTTGTGTTGTGAGTATATATTATTTAGGAGCGCAGTGTTGTTATACAGGAGACTTCATACTGTAAGTGACTGTGGTATTTTTAGGGACGCCGGGTGGAGATGCTGCACGGAGCTGAAGATATCTGCCAGTGAATTCAGCAGTGATACGTCATGGATTGGAGAACCCGGAATAAAGTCCTCCTGATGGAAGAGATTGTCATCTATAAGGTACTAGATGCCACTAATGACTCCCAGATCCTGTAGTCAGTCACACAGTGTCAGGGAGCTGTCTGTAGGGTTGTTACTTGTTAGTAAAGTTTTCCGCATTTACTTAACAGGGAGCGGGGGGGGGGGGGCAGCATTTTAATATTCGCCTCAGGCAGCAAATATGCTAGAATCGGCCCTGCCAGACACTAATGCAAAGGCTTATGTGTGGACTATATTGTATATATCTGCTGCGTATGCTGTTTGGCATTGAGAGCAGTCTCCAGCAGCCCTGTCCGATTACAACTTGTCCCTTCTGACCTTCTGCTCTTACCTCAATAATCACTGCAATGTACAATAACCACAACCGAAACATGTAAGCAAAATGTATCATGTGCAATACTGCTGTAGAGGTTATATATACTTACTGTATTGCCGCTGTAACACTAGGGGGCAGTGTGGTAGTTCAATCCACTGCATGAATTTTTGCAGCTGTATGAAATCCTGCGACACATATAGAAAATATTAAAGGAAATAATCGCACCAAGCACCAGTTCACACTGTAAGTCAGAAATAAATGCTAATATGAAATATATCTATTACTTAAAACATCAAACGGGATACACAAATGAATATATGCAAAATGAATTACACATCTAATTATATAACCGATATAGCATATTAATAATAGCAGTTGGAAGCATAGGGTGAACATATGAATATATATAATATCTCTCTGGATCACAGACTGGGCTAAGAAGGCACTAAAGGGCACAAGTGCACACTGCTACCATAAAAATGATGAATAAAAAGATAAAAACCAAGTTTGTAACCGTGGGTATTTTCAAAAGGTCATAAGGTCTTTATAGTGTTACAGAAGCAGTCTTAATTGATCACAAAAGTCTGGGTGTTCAGAAACGGACCAACATTGGGGCTTATTTACTAAGGGTCCACGGACCGCGATTCCGTCGGGTTTTTCCCAAATATTTCCGTTTTGCGCCGAATTGCGCCGTTGGACAACCCGATGGATTCGGACAAACCGCAGAATAAAAAAAACGAAATGTGTCGCAAGATCAAGCCCTTACATGCACGAGGAAGAAGAAGGTGAACTCCGGCGGACCTTGGCGCGGAAGCGAAACATGCAGGAAATTGGATGCACAATCTTAGTGAATCGCGCCGGACCCAAATCCACGTCGGACAATGCACCGCGGGATCGTGACAGGACCGGGTAAGTAAATGTGCCCCATTATGTTTCCTTACTTGTAACAATCTCTCCTTTAGTGTAACAAGTGTTTCCTTTATAATGTTTGTAGATACAAAAGAGAGGGCAGTAGAAGTCCTGTGCAGACTTAGGACACATACAAAAGAATTATAATATCTAAAATATCAGATTCACTGGGGCAGATTTACTTACCCGGTCCATTCGCGATCCAGCGGCGCATTCTCTGCGGTGGATTCGGGTCCGGCCGGGATTTATTAAGGTAGTTCCTCCGCCGTCCACCAAGTGGCGCTGCTGCGCTGAAAAGCATTGCAACGCACTGGAGTTCACCAAGCCGGGTTGAGTGAAGGTAAGTGCAAGCTCTGCGACAGATTTTTTGTTTTAAATGCGGCGGTTTTTCAGAATCCGTCGGGTTTCCGTTCGGCTACGCCGCCCGATTTCCGTCGCATGCATGCCAGCGCTGATGCTCCACAATCCCATCGCGTGCGCCAAAATCCGGGGCAATTCAGGGGAAATCGGCGCAAATCGGAAATATTCGGGTAACACGTCGGGAAACCGCGAATTGGGCCCTTAGTAAATGACCCCCACTGTGTTCAAAAGATCTTTTAACTGTTTATGAAATATGTGCAACTCACAGCTGATATGTTCTTCCTAAAATTAGCTGCCACGCTCTTCGGGCATGGGGACAGTGGTGTCTGTCTCGGCGTCCTCCAAGTTCGTGTGCGCATGCGCAGGACGGCTGCACTCTGTCTAATCACGGTCTCGGCGTTCAGAGCTGTCAATCTCTGGATCCGAGGTAACCAGGTAAATGGAGGATTTAAAGGAAACCTACCACTTGTAGTGGCAGGTTTCTGATGGAAATACCGGGCACCAGCTCAGGGTGAGATCAGGGTGAGCTGGTGCCGGAGCTTATTTTAGTTAGTGTTTTAAACCGCGGTATCGCGGTTTAAAACACTTTTTAAACTTCATAGCCGGCGCAGGCAGGTACGCGCTCGGCGCTTACCGTGCGCGCGGCTACATAGGAAGTGAAGGAGAGCTGCGCGCATGGTAAGCACCGAGCGCGTACCTGCCTGCGCCGGCTATAAAGTTTAAAAAGTGTTTTAAACCGCGATACCGCGGTTTAAAACACTAACTAAAATAAGCTCCGGCACCAGCTCACCCTGACCTCACCCTGAGCTGGTGCCCGGTATTTCCATCAGAAACCTGCCACTACAAGTGGTAGGTTTAATTTAATGGATAATTTAATGTTCTTCCTGGTTTGTATTGTTCGTGTCTCTAAACATTATTAGCGGCCAGGACTTGTCTCTCCGTAATATTATCTCTACGGCACGTAGACGCGTTTCAGAGCCTCTTCTCGGCTCTTTCCTCAGTAGCTTCTTAGCCCAGCCAGGGATCTAGAGAGATATTATATATATTCATATGTTCACACTATGTTTCCAACTGCTATTATTAATATGCTATATCGGTTATATAATTAGATGTGTAATTCATTTAGCATATATCTATTTGTGTATCCCATTTGATGTTTTAAGTAATAAATATATTTCATATTAGCATTTATTTCTTACTTACAGTGTGAACTGGTGCTTGGTGCGATTTTTTTCTTTTTCATTTTAGCTTAATACAGATAGGCACCTGTATATCACCATTAGCACACCCACTGTCAGTTTATCCCAAGATCGATATCAGGGTAGTGCAGAGATCTATTTTTTCTTTTTCTTTTAGAATAGAAAATATGGTCCAGACATTGATAAGGTTTTAATTTATTTTTTCATTTGAAATAGTAAATTTCTCCTCCAATTTTTGCTTTCATCAGAGAATGCTCCATTTGTTGCGGTTCCAGCATTCCTGACCTTTGACCTCTAGCTGGTAATTTGCTGAGGTAATCTGGAGAAATGTCACCCCATGCTTCTAGAAGCCCCTCCCACACGTTGGATCGGCTTGATGGCCACTTTTTGTGTATTATACGGTGAAGCTGCTCCCACAACAGCTCAATGGGGTTGAGATCTGGTGACTGGACGGTTGCTCCATTACAGATAGATACCAGCTGCTGCTTCTTTCCTAAATAGTTCCTGCAAAATTTGTAGGCTTTGGATCATTGTCCTCTTGTAGGATGAAATTGGCTCCAATCAAGCGCTGTCCACAGTGTCCACAGTGAGGCTGGAGTCGCCTCTTCACTGTAGGGAGAGAGCCTGTGCGAGTATACAACATTGTAGTAATTCTTCATTTTCTTAGCAATCGTGAAATGGAATGGCCTTCATTTCTAAGAACAAGAATAGACTGTTAAGTTGCACATCAAAGTTCTTTTTTTTGGCCATTGTGAGAGTTTCATAGAACAAACAAATGTGATGCTCCAGATTCTCAACCAACTCAAAGGAAGGTCAGTTTTATAGCTTCTGATTAGCCAAACTGTTTTCAGCTGTGCTAGCATACTTGAATAAGGGTTTTCAAGGGTTTTAGCCTTTGCAAACACAATGGGGCACATTTACTTACCCGGCCCATTCGCGAACCAGCGGCGCATTGTCTGCGTTGGATTCGGGTCCGGCCGGGATTCACTAAGGTAGTTCCTCCGCCGTCCACCAGATGTCGCTGCTGCGCTGAAGTCCGCCGAGACCCCGCTGGAATGCCCGGAAATTCACCGGCCTATTCCTGGTGAAGGTAATTGCAATTTTCGCGACACATTTTTTTTTTAAAATGTGGCGGTTTTTCCAAATCCGTCAAGTTTTGGTTCGGCCATGCCCCCCGATTTCCGTCGCCTGCATGCCGGGGCAATACAGGGGAAATCGGCGCAAATCTGCTGACCTTGCTCCTAATATCGCCATTACCATGGACCACTCAAGCCCAGCGGACCCTAGAATGTGCACAGGGTTGACTAGATGTGTTCGGGACATGTCAGTATGGAGGGTGGTAGACCACTGAAGATCATCAGAGGTGGATGTGATCATAGTATTATGATGGGGACACATAGAAGTATCTCCATAGACAAGAGGTCTGGGAGGTGAGATTGGGTGTAAGATGTTATCGGGAGCCACCATGGATCTTGTTTAGAGGAGGTTGTTGTCATAGTCCAGATTCTTGCTGTAGATAAGAAACACAGAAATGACAATAAGAGAGTCCGCCGAGGAATGTCTGTCCCATTAACATGCCACCTGCTCAGGGTGATGGAGAGCTTCTTGCTGCAGGCACTTGTAAAGTGTGATTGTATTAGGGCCCGGCCTACATGACCCGAGCGGCTGACCCCGCTGATTCAGACACATTCCAGCCCCCGCAACTCACCTGCAGCTCAGACAATCCATTCTTTGCTTCTTCTTCTGTGATTCATAACATGGGATCCCTGGGAAAGTTGCGTCTGGATATCCTGAAAATACGAAACTTCATCTCACCAGAAACTGAAGCCGGGGCCATGGAGTGTTTACCGCCATATGGTGCTCTGCATGGACAGTCAGTGATTGTGTCTTTGTTTTCTTGACCTGCACATTCCCCTGTGGTTATGTTTGTATGTCCTGCAACTAAAACACCTCCAGGCATCACAGAGGGAGGGTTAGCTGTTACCTGCTATGGAGTTTAGTCTGAAGTTACTAAAATCTTTCTGGAAGTATAAGCCCCATCCAGAGGGATCATGGAAGGATCCCGGTCTATGCCAGACTGTGCCACTGCTTCACCTCCGAATTATCCAGGGCCATGCACTACCTTCTTCTTCTGCATTGTGCACCCCAGTTAGGACACATCTGTCCTTCCAAAGTATAATTTGGTCAATCACTTCTGGCCTAGCGTGCTGATCTAGACTCTCCTCCAGTTCTTTTGCTTCCTCTTCCATACATATAGAGTGAATAAATTAACTGTATGCAGGAAGTCCCTGAGCTCCTCCTAGTGGTGGCAGCAGAAAGTGAGAATGATATTATTGAACTTTACTGATGCAGGGGATTTAGATTTCAGTATCAGACTGATATAAAGATATTGGGGCACATTTACTAAGGGTCCGAATCACGTTTTTCTGCTGGGTTTCCAGAATTTTTCCAATTTGCGCTGAGTTGCCCGGGATTTTGGCGCACGCGATCAGATTGTGGCTCATCGGCGCCGGCTTTCACGCAACAGAAATCGGCGGGGCGTGGCCGTCAGAAAACCTGCGGATTCGGAAAAAACGTGGAATTTAAAAAATAATTTGTGCCGCAAGATCAGCACTCACATGCACCGGGAAGAAGAAGGTGAACTCCGGCGGACCTTGGTGCAGCAGCGACACCTGGTGGATATCGGGCGCACGACCTTAGTGAATCCTGGCAGACCCCAATCCACGTCGGAGAACGCGCTGCTGGATCGCGACTGGACCGGGTAAGTAAATGAGCCCCATTATAACAAATGGATGAGAAGAAGCCTGAATGGATTATTATGTACATTCACTGAAAATGATTGTAATATTAAGTAATATTACATAAGACTGGATAGTGAATGCTTCGTCTGAGCTCCTGGAGATGATATTGTGACCTTCTCTGTCATTGGAAACCTTTGAGGGCTCTTATCTCTTCTTCCCGCTGCCGCATCATCGCATAATGAATGATATGATCAAAGCCATACGTGTAAATGTTTCATGAGGCACATCTGTTGTGGACGGCACATAATGAAAGAGCAGAAATAATTAACCAGCGACATCAGGAATTCATCAGAATTTACCGTGGATAATTCATTAGGGTACACAATCCCTATTCCCTGGAAAGTTTCATATTGCAATGGCACACACTCACCACTAGGGATCAAATCATGCAGGAGCAGTTTTTCAGATATATTGAACATCTCAGCTGCTGCAGAACATCATATAACCTACCTAAGCTGCTGCAGAACCCCATTAAACATACCTCAGTGGCTGCAGTCACCCTAAATAAACCCTATAAACTATTAAAAGTCACCTGTGTTTTCCAAATTCTTTATAAATTTACTTAGCAGGGCGTATCCTTCTGTTGGAGGGCTTATTCCATACAATAACTCATACTAACAGCAGGTGGCGCTATGTCCCACCTCAATATAAAGTGATGTGGTTGATCTCACGCTTAATAGTTTCCTAATGCTGCAGTTTTTCCCCTTGAGACGGGCGCGTAACCTAAACATGACATTCCTCACATAACTTCGGAATAACCCAAACATATATGGGAGCTTTAGGACAATGGTTTATAAAAGTATCCAGGCTGAGTGATACCCCCATCCCCATGTATGATCTACGATGTCCTCTGGCTTGGTTTAAGTAGAGCGCGTGCCAGAACCAAGCTGCAAACCCACATTGCAGATATAATGCAGTGTACATAAAGTAGACTAGTGCAGAAATCTTCTTAGCTCCTCCTGCTCTATAACATGCTTCCTGCAGATAGGACACCATGTACAATCTGCTTAGCTCCTCCTGCTCTATAACATGCTGCCTGTAGATAGGACACTATGTACAATCTGCTCATCTCCTCCTGCTCTATAACATGCTGCCTGCAGATAGGACAGTATGTACAATTTGCTCAGCACCTTCTGCTCTATAACATGCTGCCTACAGATATGACACTATGTACAATCTGCTCAGCTCCTCCTGCTCTATAACATGCTTCCTGCAGATAGGACACCATGTACAATCTTCTAAGCTCCTCCTGCTTTATAACATGCTGCCTGCAGATAGGACACTATGTACAATCTGCTCAGCTCCTCCTGCTTTATAACATGCTGCCTGCAGATAGGACACTATGGGCCACATTTATCACTTTTGTGCGCCTAAGTGTAGTAGTTGCGCCTAAATTCGGGCGCACTGTTTTGCCAGAATTATCACAAGCTACAACCATCTGTGATAAGTATATTTCCTGCCTCTTATTAATCACTTTACTTTAAAACAGTTTAGGCGCAATTTTGGCGCAGTTTAGGCGCAATGTTAGATTCAGGCACTTACATGTCATCCTGCTACAAGCTCCTCTCTGCTTCTCCCACAGCCCAGAATGAAGATAACACTCACAGCAGCACCCAGGTGTGTGACACCCTGCACCCAGTGACCTCCTCAGCAGCACCCAGGTGTGTGACACCCTGCACCCAGTGACCTCCTCAGCAGTGGCTTCTCCTGGAGGGGATCCCCCAGTGCTGATCTCCTGCTGCACCCCTGTAATTCTGCACAGTATCCCCCTCAGACACTGGTGATACTGTGCAGAATTACATGGGGGACACTTGTTTGTAGTATCTGCAAACCTCTGCAAGCTTCTGCAAACTTGTGCAAACTTCTCTTGCTCTTGCTGTGAGCTCAGCGTTTTGCAGAATATTTAGTAAATAGAAAGTGATGAACTGTAAATAGAGTCTGCAGCTCCTGTCTGTAATGTATCTAATGTATCTATTATATGTTCTAGTGTCTGGCTGAGCTCTGCTGCTAGAAATGAGCTCTTCTGCAAAGGGGCTCAGTGCTTTCTTCTCAGATAACGCCACCTTCGGGCTGGAGTGTTTTTGCGCCTGTTTTTGCGCCTAAATGCAAAAGTCGCCCGTGATGAATATCATTAGGCGCAGCAAAACATCTGGAATAGAACGATAGATGTGGTTATTTTAGCTGCGCGGCTAATTTGACGTTTAATCGCAAAAATGGCGCAAAAACGGTGCGCCTAAACGAAAAGGCGCAAAAACAACAGAAAAAACAAGTGATAAATGTGGCCCTTTATGCTCAGCTCCTCCTGCTCTATAACATGCTTCCTGCAGATAGGACACTATGTACAATCTGCTCAGCTCCTCCTGCTCTATAACATGCTGCCTGCAGATAGGACACTATGTACAATCTGCTCAGCTCCTCCTGCTCTATAACATGCTTCCTGCAGATAGGACACTATGTACAATCTGCTCAGCTCCTCCTGCTCTATAACATGCGGCCTGCAGATAGGACACTATGTACAATCTACTCAGCTCCTCCTGCTCTATAATATGCAGCCTGCACATAGGACACAATTTACAATCCACTCAACACTTCCTGCTATATAACATGCTTTCTGAAGATAGGAAAAATGGGGCACATTTACTGACAAAACTGCAGTGTGTACTATGTGCAGTTACCTGTGTAGAGTGCATGGGGCGCCAGATTCAGGATTTCTGGCACCCGTTCTTCGTGAATCAGGCGCCCCCTGCACTGCTCCAACAAAGTGCACCAACTTTTTTTTTGGTGCACCTTTAACATGGGGCAGGCAACACAATTTGTCGGACTTTGCATGATAAATTTGGCGCACAGTCTGATTGAGCACCGAAACGCCCCCTTCAGTACAGAAATTTGTGTCACGTGAAGAATAGTGCAGCCACGACACAAATGTGGGGCAGTCACTTCTTAAATTCATGTACAAGAAGTTTGCACTAAAAAGAAAGTCCGACAGAAAACTGGCGCAAGGACCTTAGTATATGTGCCCCATTATGTATAATCTACTCAGCTCCTCCTGCTATATATGTTGTGTAAAGAGCAGATGGACCCGTGTATTTTATAACCGGTCCACTGATTATAATAGGTTTAGTTATTATATAAACAGTTCTTCATTAATAAGTGGCATAACACATTGCCCGCCCCTTTAATAGCTCTCATTGTGGAGTTATTACTGTAGTTCTCCATTGTACAGGAGACACAATTAAAGATCAATTATAATAAGATTATTGCAATTAATCCGCTCCACCTTAATCAGCTAATCACTACCTCCCGCCCCGCATTGCACATGGGATTATACAAGTTTCCTTATGGAGTGTGTAATATCCAGG
This sequence comes from Engystomops pustulosus, assembly GCF_040894005.1. Classification (NCBI taxonomy): domain Eukaryota; kingdom Metazoa; phylum Chordata; class Amphibia; order Anura; family Leptodactylidae; genus Engystomops; species Engystomops pustulosus. Next base: position 11,406,189 of record NC_092420.1, on the reverse strand, counting down.
TCTATGGGAAGTGAAGGTATCAAGAAAAGTTACTGAGACCTTCCCAGATGTCTGACTGGTGAGCCCATCTGTCAGCACCCAGATGTCCACATCAAACAGGGAGACTGAGACAATCCGTGCTCAGCGATGGTGTAGTCTGTACAGAACCGTAAGCGGGATGTGTGCGAGACACCAGAGACTACGGCACAGGGATAATGGGAAACAGAAGGAGAAGATAGATACATAGGAGATAGATACGAGACAGACCAGAGAATAACTAACAGAGCATTTTGAAGGAACAAAAGTAACTACAGGAGGTCCCCTACTTAAGGACACTCGACTTACAGACGACCCCTAGTTAAAGACGGACCCCTCTGCCCACTGTGACCTCTGGTGATCTCTCTGGATGTTACTATAGTCCCAGACTGCAATGGTCAGCTGTAAGGTGTCTGTAATGAAGCTTCATGGATAATCCTTGGTCCCATTACAGCAAAAAATTTTGAAACTCCAATTGTCACTGGGGCAAAAAAAAATTTTTTGTCTGGATCTACAATTATAAAATATACAGTTTCGACTTACATACAAATTCAACTTAAGAACGAACCTGTGAAACCTATCTTGTACCTAACCCGGGGACTGCCTGTACACTGATTCTATACAAAAGTTAGAAGGAACAACTGCACCTGAATCAGTGGATCCTCATCTATTAAACTATGGAGGTGTGAAAGGTCTTTAAACATGAAAACAGGCATCTTCTTTGCGTAGAAGAAATGGTTTCCAAAAAAAATCTTGTTTCCTTTTATACTTAGGGTTAAATTATAAAAGTTTATCTACCCACGGCCACCACTAGAGGGAGCTTAGTGTATTTGCGATTCTCCAAGTGAAATCAAAAGCTCCCTCTAGTGGTGGCAGTAAAAGGTATCAAGGTTACAAAATTGGAGCACTACCTATTAAGATGTATTCTATACATTGTAACCATTGAGCCTGTTCTGATACATTGTCTACATATCTCAGACACCGCACATTGTATCTTCTGCACCTTATCCATCAGTAATCTCTCTAATTATTACTGCAATTACTGTTCTCCGCTCCTCGATCACTTTCACTGGATCCGTGAGTTTTAGTTACTTTGAAGCACAACATTCCCTAGGTGTTGATGTCGAGGCTCCTTGATGGAAGGTGGGTACATTCTTTGAATTTCGCCTTACAAGATGAAGCGATGTGTGAGAGAAAAATGCCAATAACTATGCGGGTTACATAAATGCTCTGTGAGATTCCTGGCGTGTGCATTACATTGTGATGAAGAGCTCTGACAGCTGCAGTTAAACATCCAGACGAGAGAGCGTGTTTAGGCATCATCCTTACCAGTTCATGGCTGGACGACATGTCGAGAGACATCAGCTGCCGCCAGAGCCCTTTACCAGGAGACAGAGCTACAAATACATTATCAATATCTCCACCTGTACCTGACACTTGTCTAATATATCTCCAATACACAGAGAGGCAGAGATGTATGTATTACATGTATAAAAACAGCATTGTGCATTATACTTCAGAGCTGCACTCACTATTCTGCTGCTGGTGCAGTCACTGTGTACATACATGACATTACTTATCCTGTACTGATCCTGAGTTACATCCTGTATTATACTCCAGAGCTGCACTCACTATTCTGCTGCTGGTGCAGTCACTGTGTACATACATGACATTACTTATCCTGTACTGATCCTGAGTTACATCCTGTATAATACCCCAGAGCTGCACTCACTATTCTACTGGTGCAGACACTGGGGCAGATTTACTTACCCGGTCCATTTGCGATCCTGCGGCGCGTTCTCTGCGGAGGATTTGGGTTCTGCCGGGATTCACTAAGGCAGTTCCTCTGACGTCCACCAGGTGTCGTTGCTGCGCTGAACGCACTGGAGTTCACCAAGCCGGGCCAAGTGAAGGTAAGCGCGTGTCCGGCGACACTTTTTTTTAAAAATACGGCGGTTTTTCCGAATCCCTCGGGTTTTCGTTCGGCCACGCCCCCCAGTTTCCGTTGCGTGCATGCCGACGGCGATGCGCCACAAGCAAGAATCGGCGCAAATCAGAAATATTCGGGTAACACGTCAGGAAACCGCGAATCGGGCCCTTAGAAAATGACCCCCACTGTTTACATACATTATTCTGTAACACATATCTGTCTGGGTAGATGACAGATCAGCAATGTGCTATCCCTATTCCTACATTGTTTTTCTACTGACCTTGAGGTGGACTGCGGTTTGTACCCAGTAGTCTTCCTAAGCAAGCACATGGTTATACAGGAGGAAGATAGCAGCGGACAGCGTCTTTAATAGCTGCTTAAGATTATCCCAGTATACAATGTCTGTAGTTATGTCCTAAGCAAAATATTTTAGAAAAAACACTTTAAAATTTATATTTTATATAATCTTCTTTATAAATTTTAGAAATGACACAGAAATGGTTGTAATTTTCTGGTCGGCCCCTGGGGAAATTTCAAGGCATCCAAAAGAGTCTTGTCACATTCTTTTCATAGTACATTCCTGTCATTTATCAGGAGAGTTATGTAGTCATTGTCAGAGGCCTCTGTAGCCCAATACTAATCCCTGATAAGTGATCAATGTAGAAATAACCTATTTTGGACTCCCATCTATCAGTCAAACTAAGGAGCTGCTGCACAGATTGGGGCAGATTTACTTACCTGGTCCATTTGCCATCCAGCGGCGCGTTCTCTGCGGTGGATTCGGGTCTTCCGGCGATTCACTAAGGCAGTTCCTCCGAAGTCCACCAGGTGTCGCTGCTGTGCTGAAGTTCCCCGAGGTCCGCCGGAATGCACTGAAGTTCACCATCCTATACCTGGGATTTTGGCGCACGCGATCGGATTGTGGCGCATCAGCGCTGGCATGCACGCGACGGAAATCGGGGGGAGTGGCTGAACGAAAACCCGACGTATTCGGAAAAACCGCCGCATTTAAAACAAAAAATCTGTCGCGGAGCTTGCACTTACTTTCACTCGGCCTGGCCGGTGAACTCCAGCGCATTCCGATGCTTTTCAGCGCAGCAGCGGAGGAACTATCTTAGTGAATCCCGGCCGGACCCGAATCCAGCGCAGAGAACGCACCGCTGGATCGCGAATGGACCGGGTAAGTAAATCTGCCCCATAGTGTTATGGATCTGACTTCATTTTCTAGTGAAGTCATTCAAGTAGGATTTATTTAGGCAAGACAGCGGGTTGTGGGGAAAGTGATTTTAACATGGTCACATGAGGATTGAGTTGAAAAAGAATAGTTGAATATAGTTCTTTTGTATTTCTTTAAGACTTGTAGTCTGAAAGGTGGGGGGGGGGGAGTTTCTTAAATATTGTTAGGCCGCAGCTTTTCACTTTGAGCTACAGACCAGATGACCTGACACTCATGTTTTTCTATTTTATTTTGCATAATTTGAATGTTCCCATAGGCTTCTACGGGGATTACAGACCGGAAATACAAGACAAAATAAGGCATGCACTATATTTTTTTACGTAACGCTCACAGTACAGTACGGTGGGCAATACGCTGATCGAATGGATGACCATATTGCCCATTGTAGTGAATGTGGTCGTATCCTACCCATATGAAAAGGGTTGTTTCTTTTGTGTTCTTATGTATTACTATTATATATTCATTGCATGTTGTGTTGGTGTTGAGAGGTTAATGTCCAAGACTATTGCGGGAGAAATCCCTACTATGTACATGGATGAAGAAGGAGGTGTGGGGTTAAAAGTACAAAGAGACATCTACAATACCATCCAAGCATCGTATGTGACCCCCTAGAAGCTATAGATAGAATCTGACTTCCCTTTGTGCAAATCCAGTAGGAAGGAGGCTATCCATTAGGGATGGGTTGTTTCCAACCTGGTGAAGAGGAGGCCGCACAATGGGACAGATTGTTAGGTCATTAGATAGTTCTTGAAAACCTTCAAAGTGGGGACTGTTATGTATTTGACTTGATTTTATTCCATTTTTTGTACTATGGCGAGACTATATGTCTTTCGTGACGTTGAGGAAGCACATCATGTACATTCCTTACTCCAGCGCCATGAGAAGTATATATGTATACATCTCATATGCCAGTCATGTTATGCTATCCTGCTTCTGTGCAACTGCCGAAAAGGGTTGTATCTAAGGTCAACTACCTTCTCCTATGACAGATAAATGATAATAAATTATAGAATCTTACTTGGAGACTGTGGGTGTCTGGTTCTATCTACGCAACCAGAACTTAATATCTAATATAGAGCTGAGATCCATACATTGGGCCACATTTATCAAAACTAGTGATATCTGTACTATGTGCAGTTGCCTGTGGAGTGTGCAGGGGGCGCCAGATTAATCAAAACTGATGCAGGGTCTTTATGAATCTGGCACCCCCTGCACTGCTCGGAAAGTTGGCACCAACTTTTTATTTGCACCTTTATCTGGAGCGTGCGACACAATTCTTCCGAGTTGCAGTAATAAATGTGGTGCAGGGTCGGAGTCTGCACCGGACGCCCCTTGAGGTGCAGAATTTCGTGGCGCGGTGGACATAGAGCAGCCACAACACAAATCTGGCGCAGACACTTTATATTATACATGTACAAGCAGTTTCCACTTTCTTTTCAGAGCAAAGTCAGACAGAAAACTGGTGCAACACCAAAATAATAAATGTGGCCCATTACGAGTAGCTGATTGACAGTGCTTCCAGCAGGGGGCACCTTCTTTATCCCATAGGGTAGCAAATGTGAAGAACCACATGATGTGGTTTTAAGCAAAGATTACAGAAATATTGATGTTTCTGAGAAAAACACCTACATGTTTTCCTCAAAGATTACTTTAAATTCAGGGAAAAGGAGTGTTCCCTGTGTGTGTGGGAACGGAGGCCGATAGGACATGGCGTGATATTATGTGTCCAGGAGTCGGATTGGCCACTGGGGACCACTATTTCTAGTACAACACAAGCAGCGGAGATACATCCCTGAACATAGCAAGGACTCCACACTTCATTCCTGTGACAAAAAGAAAAACAAAAATAGTCAGGGTGGGGTCTGGCCAGGTCCCGTGTCACCCCCTCGGAGAGCTCCGGCACATGTTTGGCAGATGCTTCCTTCTACAAAACACTCCTTCAATTTGTAGCAATAACTGGGCAAAGCAAACAAATACAGAGCGAGTTCTACAGGAGCCGAGAGAACAGATGGTTCTGTACCAGAAACTTCCCAAACTGATGAATACTTCCAGGAAAAATGCACTTTTCTGTTATTCTTTTAAATTGTTTTGCAGCACAATGGAGAAATTTACAAAGTTAAGTTGGATCGGAAAATGTAGTTGTGTTGTAAGCCAAACGCTGAACACCCCCTATGAGGGAATTCAGAAAATCCTAAAATTTCTCATTTAAAACCCTCATTTATCAGCCAACAAATATTGCATCTTGCCCCGGAGAACCCTCTGCATGTCCTACACTACACAGAAAATGCACTAATTTTTTTTAACGACTAGTATAATGCTTCATTGGGCACATTTACTAAGAACAGCGCAGTGTGTACTATGTGCAGTGTCCTGTATACTAGGTGCAGTGTCCTGTGTAGTGTACAGGGGGCTCCAGATTCAGGTTTTCCGGCGCACGTTCTTTATGAATCTGTATTGCCCCCTGTACTGCCCCAACAGAGTACACCACTTTTTTTTTGGTGCACCTTTAACATAGAGGGGCAGATTTATCAAGCTGTCTGAAAGTCAGAACATTTCTAGTTGCCCATGGCAACCAATCACAGCTCAGCTTTCATTTTACCAGTTCTCATGAATATTTTAAAGGGTAGCTGTGATTGGATGGGCAACTAGAAATATTCTGACTTTCAGACAGCTTGATATATCTGCCCCAAAGCGTGCGACACACTTCTGTCAGACTCTGCATGATAAATGTGGCGCATGGTCTGACTGAGCACCAGAGCGCCCCCTTCAGTGCAGAAATGTGGCGCAGACACTTCTTTAATCCATGCAAAGTCCGATAGAAAACTTGCACAAGGACCTTAGTAAATGTGCCCCATTGTCTCCTCTGCAGGGAAAATTAATGCTTGTTCCAAACGGCGGGCAGGTGGTGGTGCTGGGGGAGAGGAGTAGTGGGTGAGCGCTTCTCACCCCTGCCTCTCTATATAGCGTACCGTAATATGGTGCACGTGTGTGGCACCGTTTCACCCTGTACGGCGGCGTGCACCCAATGCCGTCTATGCCTAAAGCTGATTGCCAGACATCTTAGCTGGAGAAACCCTGAGATTAAATTTTGGGAGACCCTTATACGTGATGTGTGATATATACCATGGAGACATCAATATAAAGGCTCCCATACTACCACTGACTTACCCATAGAAGTTGATTGCTGGTGGTACAACATCCCGAGCTGTGTTCTTCTGTCTCAGATGATTGATCCATCTTTTGTCTGACTTTTTACATTCTTTGCAGTGTAAACTTCTTGCCCTGTATTTAAGAAGTGTCCGCGCTACATTTGTGTCGCACGCAAACATTTTGTTTTGTGACTGTGCTATTCCTCACGCGACACAAATTTCTGCACTGAAGGGGGCGTCCGGTGCTCAGTCGGACCGTGCACTAAATTTATCATGTAGAATACGACATAAGTGTGTCACTCGCCCTATATTAAAGGTGCACCAAAAAAAGTTGCTGCACTCTGTGTGGGCAGTGCAGAGGGTGCCTGATAGGGCAGTTTGTACTGTTTTTAGTACATATGCCCCAATGTGTTTTCCTGCTACACAATAACCTCTACTCTATGGAGAAACCCCAGAGTAAATGGTCAGTTACCCTGCAGCTCCCCCGCAGGTAAAATACAGTATTAAAGTGTCAATTTATATCCAAGGACATTGCTTTTATAATGTAAGGGGCTTGCAAGCTTTTGCACCCCCACAATCAACTATGGACAGTAATTTTTAGCTGTACGGGTGTCTGGAAAACTCTTTTGATAAGTGCATGATGTCTTCCGATCCCAGCCTATATACAAGGCCAATGATCATAATGTGTATCTAGAAATAAGAGAATTATGGTCATTATTGAGCAGTTTCAGGCAGCTGTCACCCTCTATCCATCTTATGGCTATAACTAGTGGACCTCCCGGGACCTAATCAGACGGACTTAGATCTTCATTGGGTCTTATGGTGATCTAAGCTCAGGTACTGCAGCTGTAGCATAGAGCCTACAATGTGACCCCCCCCCCCTTCCCCCAATCTTCATGGCTCAGCTGTAATACCATTTGGACTCCCCTCTGTTAAAGAAAAAAAAATAAAACCTTGTTCTTGCCCCTGAAGACACGAGAGCCGTCATTATCCCAGCATGGGTCCAGGAATGTTGATAGGGTCCTGTCCCTTTAAAATCTCCCCCCAAATAATGCAATCTTAGGTAGGAAAACAAAAAAATCAGTGAATGTGGCATGAGCTTCCTTCCCAAAAATCCTAAACTTTCCAAGAAGTTTTGGGACGGGCAGGGACAGGTCTGCATACGCTCATGGTGTAGAATGTGCCCTGGATGTGCCGGATCTCTGGCAGGAGCAGCTGTCTGCCGCAGCCACAATGGCCACTTTCTTCTGCACTGAGAAAAGGATCTGGAATTTGCTTGTGGCCCCGGGGCGATAGACAATGTTTTGCACCCAGCTGTGTGACTCAATAGGTGCCTCTCTCCCTGACTCACCTCTTATCCCTGTGGCCTGCAGATGTCCTTACAGGGCAGACACAAACCATTAAGAACACAAAGGGGCACATTTACTTACCCGGTCCGTTCGCGATCCAGCGGCGCATTCTCTGCGCTGGATTCGGGTCCGGCCGGGATTCATCAATGCAGTTCCTCCGCCGTCCACCAGGTGGCGCTGCTGCGCTGAAGTCCGCTGGAATGCCTCGAAATACACCGGCCTACCCAGGATGAAGGTGAGTGAAATTTTCGCGACACAATTTTTTTTTTAAATGCGGCGGTTTTTCCGAATACGTCGGGTTTTCGTTCGGCCACGCCCCCCGATTTCCGTCGCGCGCATGCCGGCGCCGATGCGCCAAATTCCGATCGCGTGCGCCAAAAACCCGGGGCAATTCAGGTACAATCGGCGCAAAACGGAAATATTCGGGTAACACGTCGGGAAAACGCGAATCGGGCCCTTAGTAAATGACCCCCATAGGCGGAATATAAGGTATGTGTGGTCAGGGATCCGCTCCAGATAAATCGCCAAATTATCCATGACATTAGCGAAAATGAATCCCTCCCCCCACTATCCGAGACCTAAATTGTTGTAATTATCAAGCACTTTGTTAACAAAGGAAAGAAATTTGTGGTGGTAATATGAATGTCGTCCTAGGAAAGAGAAGAAATGATGTAATGGAGGGAGCGGGTTTATCTGAGGTTATAGAGAACTGCATATAAAGCAATTCCCCAAAATCTGCATATCCTGTTACTGGACTTATCACCTCTTACCTGATCTGTCCTAATAAGAAGTGGAGAGATGTCTACTAAGGTTATGGAGGGTCTGGTTCTCCTTGTGGAGATCAAGCTAGTGTAATGCAATGCAATGCTTGCTGGGAAAAGGTATGCAAATGAGCTCTCCTCCAGAAAAGAAGAAAACTGTTTACCACTAAGTCAGTCGATGTCCAGTCCATTCTGTGAAAGTGAAAATACAACAGGGTTGGACATTGATCCATGGATTATACTAAGGTAATGTTAAAATTGTGCCAGAAATCTGTGTCAAATAGCGCATCAAAATCTGCTATTGGGCTTTCTGCTACACCCTTTACATGAGGAAGAAGCACAAAATAGCCATTTTCTGACCAGACACTTCCTTTACCCCCGATATCTATGATACTATACCATATGACCATGTAAGGATGCGTTCACATTATGCATCTATATGGTGCACAGGTTCTTGCAGTTCCTCTGCTATTCAGAGGTGAACAAGGACTGAGCTATGACTCGGAGGAGTCATACGGAGCACATAATCCCCCAAAAACCCACAAAAGTAGTCACTAAGTTCTATTAGTTGCCATTTTTGGATGAGATGGTCTATTTTGGGGTTGTGATCGGGGTCATAGCGTGATGTTGCATCCTCATCATTTCTGGCTTTCCCCACAATCAATCTTCTCAGTCATCCTCCTGTGATACATCCACTACTGTCAGCTCCATACGTTGTGCAACCGGCTGCTCAGGACCGGTCTGATCCATGGATTGTGTGAGTAACAGGGACGTTGCATCAAATGCGAGACTCATGGAGGATAGATCTGACCCAGACTGTTTACGGCTAAATATCTGCCCCCTGGGTGGTGGCGTGAAGCCACATGTACAGTCCATGAATGGAGATCAGCGGCTGGTAGTGCGCATGGAGATCCCACCGTGTGTTTAGTCTTCATATTGATGATTAGTGATGGGAGAACTTTCACTATTTCCCCCATAATGAGGAGCGATTCTCCATGGTGTCAGCCCTGGGTCCATGTGCCTCTGATGACTTGTGACCGTCTGTCCCTGGTGCTGTTTTTGGCAGCCTGTCCCATGTGAATAGCATCTTCCAATGTCCTTCAGATACTGTATATAGGACGTATAGGTCACCAGCGATCCTGCAGTCCTATGTAAGGTCACAGTGACATGAACCCAGAATGTGGTCTCTGCTTCTACAACGCTGTGTTGGGTTGCTCTGGATTCACCTATAATTTTATCCACATGTTTATTGCTGGGGGTCCAACACAGAATAGGGACCACCATCAATCATGTCAATACGGTCCAGTTCCCCTGGAATGACAAGTTGAGCTTGTGTTTTGTCGCCCTATTCACTGTCTATGGCAATGGCGGAGGAAACCCATCGCGGCAGTACCATAGAGAATGAGTGGAGCTAATTTATTCACTGAAATGGGACCCCCAATTCTTGTGGTCTATGGAGGTTATAGGGAGGAAATTATAATATTATCTTCGTCAGGGAAAGAAATATAAGGGAAAGAATTTAAAGGGATAGTCTACTCACAAAGCATTGGGATTGGACCATAGTATAAGGACCCCAGAACAGATCTTACAGAAAGCCTCTCAGTTTTGGGTCATACAGTTGGGTCCTAATATGTTGTGCAAATACCCCAATAAGACACATGGGCATGAATTGTGGTAACACCTGTAAGTTACACAAGGGCAATGCGTAAAGTGGTTGTCAACTTTGTTAACAAGAATAAGAGATGTTGCACTTTTCTTACGTACGCACCTACCATGGCTGTATAAAGGTGCTTATAGGGGGCACAGAGGTGGATAAATGGGGTACGGAGGAAGCTATAGGGAATATAGAGGTATCTATAGGGGATACAGAGATACTTGTACTTGGGGTACTGAGGTGGTTAAATGGGTACAGAGCAGTGGTTTTAGGAGTATGGAGGAAGTTATAGGGAAAACAAAGGTGGTTATAGGGGTACAGAGGTGGTTATCGGGGTACAGAGGTTATGGAGGTTATCTATAGGGGGTATGGAGGAGTCTATAAAGGCTTCAGAGCTAACTCTAGGGTTAGAGAGGGGGTTATAGTGGGCACAGAGGTGTTTGTAGGGGGTACAAAGGTGGTTGTAGTGGGTACAGAGGTGGTACAATGGGTACAAGTATCTATAGCTGTAGGGGGGCATAGCAGTGACAGTCACTGCTTGGTCCTGGTGTCCTAGTGGGGGCAGTGAAGGATAAGGTATCAAGTATATTGTGGACATTGGTACAAGCTGTGCAACTTAATAGAAGCCGGGATTTAAGGGGGGCACACTGTCACCCCAAATCCATTTCCTACAGTCCGTCATAGTGTATGTAAATGTCTGTGCTAATGAATCACATGGCTACAAGTAATTACAGACTGTTAAAAAGCTCAGCGCCCCCTCCAGTCCGCGTCCGCCACTGGCTACTACAGCTAATCCTATAATGTGACAACCCATCACCCCCAGCAGCTGCAGCAGCAGGTACAAGAAGTGATTATAACATCAGTCATCAGGCGGCCGGGGACGAGGCCTCTCCCACTTCCCAAATCTGTCTCCTCCCAGTCATACTATGAGAATGCAAGGCCAGGCTCCAGCTCAGTACATACTGACACCCCGGGCTCATACACACACGAGCTCAGGAGCAAGAAGAGGAGCAATGCCTGCAGCCTGGAGACTATAGCAGCTGCTGGGGGACAGATGCTTAGGAAAGGGGTGCAGCCATAAAAGACCCTGCGCCAGGATTCAGGCACATTGGCAATTAATAGAAACAACTTTTGCAAACTTCTCCATTGAAGTTTTGCTAACTGAATCCATATTTTCTTAATTTATTCGGATTATTTAATTAGTATTTATTTAATATTATCGCTGCTGATCCATCAGACTGACGCTATGACCGGGGTGACCAGGGAGGACAACCCAAAGGAAGGGGTCATGTTAGGTAACAAAGTATCAAACGGGTATAGAAGGGAAGAGGACAGGTCCCCGAGCTGGGACAGGTGTGAGCGTCACAGGGTGTCAGACGCCGCTGCGGGGTCAGGTACCGTAAAGAAACACCATCACAAGCACAGCATCAAGCACCGCTACCGGCTCCTGGAGACACTGGGAAGAGGAACCTACGGAAAAGTCAAGCGCGGGGTGGATAAAAGCACCGGCATGATGGTAAGTGACCGCCAGGTATCACTGCTTCTTATTGTCGTGTATTGGAATTTCTCATGCTGATGTAGCAGGGCTGAATTTGTAGCAGAACCTCTAGAATTGTGCATTTTGGCAGAGCCCAAAATTATTTTAAAAATCCCATAATTTTAGGGTTTTGTTAAAAAAGAGATAAGCAGCATCAGCCACCGCTGATTCACCCAATGCAGATAATGACTTCTTCTCTGCTACATATAACTATGTCTCAGCACTGCTGGATCTAGATAGTCAGATAATCCATGGGAAAATGTTTCCCATTCGCTTTGGACGGTTACATATAGAAATGTTCCTCTAATTCGGGATGGGGGGGCGATATGTCTACAGTCAGGGGGCGCTATGGTTTTAGGGCATATGTAATTGACATATAAATGCCTTGATCTTTGTTGGGGGTAACGCCTGCTGCATGATGATGATAAGCACCAATTTGGGATAATATTTTTTGAAACTTAATATCCTTCACTAATTGTAGAAAGACCCCAATAGAAACTAGGGGGTAGATAGCAGCATGGTACCCAGTCCATTATACAGAATGTCCGGTCTGGGGTCTATATTTAGGATTTTTACTAAGGAACGATGTATTTTCTGCAGACAATTCTCAGATTGCCAGTGTTTGGGTGATTATGAGCTGAAGCATCTGCAGAATGGAGCTGGAATGCGATGAGAATGAGCGCGGCGTGCGCCGGCCCCGGCTCTGCCAACTTAAATAAACTGTTTGGCAAAGATGTAAATACTGAGTCAACTGATAGCCCTGCGCCTTTCCAAATATACCAGACCCCAGAGCAGAACAGCTGTGCGGAGCGTAGATATCACAGCGGGGATGTATGTGCCAGCGGCAGCGTGTATGGCAGGTGGAAGGGCATTGTACAGCTGAGGCTGGGGGTAACACCTGAGGCTGGGGGTAACACCTGAGGCTGGGGGTAACACCTGAGGCTGGGGGAAACACCTGAGGCTGGGGGAAACACCTGAGGCTGGGGGAAACACCTGAGGCTGGGGGTAACACCTGAGGCTGGGGGTAACACCTGAGGCTGGCGTCACCCTGTGCCTGGTCTGGGTAACCTATGGTTAGAGTTGATGCCTCTGTTATTTAAAGGGGTTGTACCAGCTTCCATTGTTCTTAACCATCTTTAAAGAGGGTGTCCCAACTTTTATCGTTAGGGGGTCTAACAATCTAAACGATGGGAGTCCGACTGCTCAGAACCCCACAGAACGGGAATCCCAACTTTAATGAATGGAGCAACAAGATGAACTGTTATTGAACTATAGGGTCCATTTATAGATAAGTGAGAACAATCAAAGTGGGTTCAACTTTCAATTACAAAGGTGTTGACCCCAGCCATAGGATACCAGAACATGCGCCAGTTATGGGCTCCAGGATTTATAGTTTATTGTACCCATCTCAGTACTGGTGGTCCTCGGGTTACGTACAAGACAGGGTCCATTAGTTTGTTCTTAAGTTGAATTTGTATGTAAACTGTAATATTTTATAATTGTAGATCCAAACAAAAAAATTTTTTTGTCCCAGTGACAATTGGATTTTCAAAATTTTAGCTGTAATGGGACCAAGGATGATCAATAAAGCTTCATTACAGACACCTTACAGATGATCATTGCAGCCTGGGACTATAGTAACATCCAGAGAGGTCACAGGGGGCAGAGGGGTCCGTCTGTAACTAGGGGTCATCTGTAAGTAGGGGGCCGCCTGTATATAGAATCATAAATAAATAAGATCAAAGTACCAAATCCATAAAAATACATAAATCTTAATTCATAAATAACAAGGCAATCAATTAACCATTAAAAAATACATATCCAAAAACCACAAACATGTGGTGGGGGTCAATTCATCAAATATACTCAGTCACAATGTAAGAACAAACTGCAAGGTACATTATATGATACAAAGAGTTTTATGAATGTTACTAATTTACAATCATTTTGAACATTCCATGAGACAACAGCTTTGAAATATGCAAATGTAAGGCGAAGACAAAAATTCCCCAAAATGTGTCATACAGCGGGCAAAGGGTGCTGACTCGTCTAAACACGCTCCGCGGCTGTGCCCACGTGAGCCACCAGACAGCTGCAGCCGGAGTGCGCCAACAACCAGACTAATTACTCAGGAATGATGCGCAAATCCACAGCAACCTCATGACCTGTGCCAGGGTTGCATCAGCTGCATCAGAGTGAGACAGAGCTGCAGTACCACATACAACCTGCAGGGAGGTGTGGCGCTGTGCTCGGAAGAAATTAGCTATGTCTATACAGTATACAATTGATTTATTAATCTAGAAAGTCTGATAATTCAGCATAATATAGTGTGAGATTTTACCCCTAAACCATCGAGGACCTATTTTAAGGTCAGATGACATTTAGTAACCCATAAGTTGCAAGAAAATCACAACGTTGCTGAAAAAGGAATTTGCTTATTGAGGGATCTATAATCTGCTGTGCCCGGCCAGTAATCCGGAATATTTGAAACTTGCGCGGGTTGATGCCAGATTACAGGGACTTTGCCTCATGCAGTGTTTTTTATTGTTTTTTTTCGACAATATATTTCCCTGATGCTGAGATCAAAGTCGCCACTTTGGGTTTATCTTAGCAGCATGAGGCTTTTTCCAGTTCTCCTTCGCAGTTTTCCCACCTTTATTCTCTCCATATTCTCAGCCCAGAATGTGCTAGAAGGAATCTGAATGACCGCGGCCGCTGCCAACATTCCAGCAGAATTCCCAGAGCAGACGGGAAGAATTTTATATAAAGAAATATTGGAGTCTGAGATTCCTGGGGGATAGAAAGAAAAACGTTCCCTTTCATGAATGGTGGTCCCAGAGATGCGGCCAGCTGTGCAGATGTCACACGGACCCCTGTGAGGCGTAGATAAATCCAGATTTACAGATAAGGACACAACAATCTTGGGAGCTGTAGATACATTGTATTCACTTACATGTACAATAGAAGCATGTATATGTGTACCCCAGAGCTGCACTCACTATTCTGCTGCTGGTGCAGTCACTGTGTACATACATGACATTACTTATCCTGTACTGATCCTGAGTTACATCCTGTATTATACTCCAGAGCTGCACTCACTATTCTGCTGCTGGTGCAGTCACTGTGTACATACATGACATTACTTATCCTGTACTGATCCTGAGTTACATCCTGTATTATACCCCAGAGCTGCAGTCACTATTCTGCTGCTGGTGCAGTCACTGTGTACATACATGACATTACTTATCATGTACTGATCCTGAGTTACATCCTGTATTATACTCCAGAGCTGCACTCACTATTCTGCTGCTGGTGCAGTCACTGTGTACATACATGACATTACTTATCCTGTACTGATCCTGAGTTACATCCTGTATTATACTCCAGAGCTGCACTCACTATTCTGCTGCTGGTGCAGTCACTGTGTACATACATGACATTACTTATCCTGTACTGATCCTGAGTTACATCCTGTATTATACTCCAGAGCTGCACTCACTATTCTGCTGCTGGTGCAGTCACTATGTACATACATGACATTACTTATCCTGTACTGATCCTGAGTTACATCCTGTATTATACCCCAGAGCTGCACTCACTATTCTGCTGCTGGTGCAGTCACTGTGTACATACATGACATTACTTATCCTGTACTGATCCTGAGTTACATCCTGCATTATACTCCAGAGCTGCACTCACTTTTCTGCTGCTGGGGCAGTCACTGTGTATATACATGACATTACTTATCCTGTACTGATCCTGAGTTACATCCTGTATTATACTCCAGAGCTGCACTCACTATTCTGCTGCTGGTGCAGTCACTGTGTACATACATGACATTACTTATCCTGTACTGATCCTGAGTTACATCCTGTATTATACTCCAGAGCTGCACTCACTATTCTGCTGCTGGTGCAGTCACTGTGTACATACATGACATTACTTATCCTGTACTGATCCTGAGTTACATCCTGTATTATACCCCAGAGCTGCACTCACTATTCTGCTGCTGGTGCAGTCACTGTGTACATACATGACATTACTTATCATGTACTGATCCTGAGTTACATCCTGTATTATACTCCAGAGCTGCACTCACTATTCTGCTGCTGGTGCAGTCACTGTGTACATACATGACATTACTTATCCTGTACTGATCCTGAGTTACATCCTGTATTATACCCCAGAGCTGCACTCACTATTCTGCTGCTGGTGCAGTCACTGTGTACATACATGACATTACTTATCCTGTACTGATCCTGAGTTACATCCTGTATTATACTCCAGAGCTGCACTCACTTTTCTGCTGCTGGGGCAGTCACTGTGTATATACATGACATTACTTATCCTGTACTGATCCTGAGTTACATCCTGTATTATACTCCAGAGCTGCACTCACTTTTCTGCTGCTGGTGCAGTCACTGTGTACATACATGACATTACTTATCCTGTACTGATCCTGAGTTACATCCTGTATTATACTCCAGAGCTGCACTCACTATTCTGCTGCTGGTGCAGTCACTGTGTACATACATGACATTACTTATCCTGTACTGATCCTGAGTTACATCCTGTATTATACCCCAGAGCTGCACTCACTATTCTGCTGCTGGTGCAGTCACTGTGTACATACATGACATTACTTATCATGTACTGATCCTGAGTTACATCCTGTATTATACTCCAGAGCTGCACTCACTATTCTGCTGCTGGTGCAGTCACTGTGTACATACATGACATTACTTATCCTGTACTGATCCTGAGTTACATCCTGTATTATACCCCAGAGCTGCACTCACTATTCTGCTGCTGGTGCAGTCACTGTGTACATACATGACATTACTTATCCTGTACTGATCCTGAGTTACATCCTGTATTATACTCCAGAGCTGCACTCACTTTTCTGCTGCTGGGGCAGTCACTGTGTATATACATGACATTACTTATCCTGTACTGATCCTGAGTTACATCCTGTATTATACTCCAGAGCTGCACTCACTTTTCTGCTGCTGGTGCAGTCACTGTGTACATACATGACATTACTTATCCTGTACTGATCCTGAGTTACATCCTGTATTATACTCCAGAGCTGCACTCACTATTCTGCTGCTGGTGCAGTCACTGTGTACATACATGACATTACTTATCCTGTACTGATCCTGAGTTACATCCTGTATTATACCCCAGAGCTGCACTCACTATTCTGCTGCTGGTGCAGTCACTGTGTACATACATGACATTACTTATCCTGTACTGATCCTGAGTTACATCCTGTATTATACTCCAGAGCTGCACTCACTTTTCTGCTGCTGGGGCAGTCACTGTGTATATACATGACATTACTTATCCTGTACTGATCCTGAGTTACATCCTGTATTATACTCCAGAGCTGCACTCACTATTCTGCTGCTGGTGCAGTCACTGTGTACATACATGACATTACTTATCCTGTACTGATCCTGAGTTACATCCTGTATTATACTCCAGAGCTGCACTCACTATTCTGCTGCTGGTGCAGTCACTGTGTACATACATGACATTACTTATCCTGTACTGATCCTGAGTTACATCCTGTATTATACTCCAGAGCTGCGCTCACTATTCTGCTGGAGGAGTCACTGTGTACATACATGGCATTACTTATCCTGTACTGATCCTGAGTTACATCCTGTATTATACTCCAGAGCTGCACTCACTATTCTGCTGCTGGCGCAGTCACTGTGTACATACATGACATTACTTATCCTGTACTGATCCTGAGTTACATCCTGTATTATACTCCAGAGCTGCACTCACTATTCTGCTGCTGGTGCAGTCACTGTGTACATACATGACATTACTTATCCTGTACTGATCCTGAGTTACATCCTGTATTATACTCCAGAGCTGCGCTCACTATTCTGCTGGAGGAGTCACTGTGTACATACATGGCATTACTTATCCTGTACTGATCCTGAGTTACATCCTGTATTATACTCCAGAGCTGCACTCACTATTCTGCTGCTGGTGCAGTCACTGTGTACATACATGACATTACTTATCCTGTACTGATGCTGAGTTACATCCTGTATTATACTCCAGAGCTGCACTCACTATTCTGCTGCTGGTGCAGTCACTGTGTACATACATGACATTACTTATCCTGTACTGATCCTGAGTTACATCCTGTATTATACTCCAGAGCTGCGCTCACTATTCTGCTGGAGGAGTCACTGTGTACATACATGGCATTACTTATCCTGTACTGATCCTGAGTTACATCCTGTATTATACTCCAGAGCTGCACTCACTATTCTGCTGCTGGTGCAGTCACTGTGTACATACATGACATTACTTATCCTGTACTGATCCTGAGTTACATCCTGTATTATACTCCAGAGCTGCACTCACTATTCTGCTGCTGGTGCAGTCACTGTGTACATACATGACATTACTTATCCTGTACTGATCCTGAGTTACATCCTGTATTATACTCCAGAGCTGCGCTCACTATTCTGCTGGAGGAGTCACTGTGTACATACATGGCATTACTTATCCTGTACTGATCCTGAGTTACATCCTGTATTATACTCCAGAGCTGCACTCACTATTCTGCTGCTGGCGCAGTCACTGTGTACATACATGACATTACTTATCCTGTACTGATCCTGAGTTACATCCTGTATTATACTCCAGAGCTGCACTCACTATTCTGCTGCTGGTGCAGTCACTGTGTACATACATGACATTACTTATCCTGTACTGATCCTGAGTTACATCCTGTATTATACTCCAGAGCTGCGCTCACTATTCTGCTGGAGGAGTCACTGTGTACATACATGGCATTACTTATCCTGTACTGATCCTGAGTTACATCCTGTATTATACTCCAGAGCTGCACTCACTATTCTGCTGCTGGTGCAGTCACTGTGTACATACATGACATTACTTATCCTGTACTGATGCTGAGTTACATCCTGTATTATACTCCAGAGCTGCACTCACTATTCTGCTGCTGGTGCAGTCACTGTGTACATACATGACATTACTTATCCTGTACTGATCCTGAGTTACATCCTGTATTATACTCCAGAGCTGCGCTCACTATTCTGCTGGAGGAGTCACTGTGTACATACATGGCATTACTTATCCTGTACTGATCCTGAGTTACATCCTGTATTATACTCCAGAGCTGCACTCACTATTCTGCTGCTGGTGCAGTCACTGTGTACATACATGACATTACTTATCCTGTACTGATCCTGAGTTACATCCTGTATTATACTCCAGAGCTGCACTCACTATTCTGCTGGTTGTGTCTGTATTAACAAAGGCTTAATAGCTAAAATCTCCCAGCATTTGAACTATAGGGTCCATTTGCTCTGGGATGTGTGGTCATTAGCAGCTGTCAAGTAGGAAACTTTGAGGCGACATCCTGATAATTTTTTTTTGGTACAAAGCACTTTTATGTTTTTTTTATATTTATGTTTATTAAGTGTTTGATTGTCAGGGGTCCTGCATCTATTTAGATATAGTATAAGAGTTGTTCATAGGATGGGGTTGTTACCGTTATATTTGTGGGCGCTCTTATACAGCGTATACAGTCACTTTCCTGGATGACTCGGAGGCTGTTAGGAAAGAAAGGAAAAGTCCTGGACCATTATATCTGGGGGAAATGATTGAACTGAATGCTTTACAATAGGGATCACAAGGCGCAGAGTTATGCTCCATTTATAGTCCTGAATTCCTCATGGATGAGATGGGAATCTTGCAGAGAAGTATCTGCGCCCCTTATCACATGACCCCGGTGACGCAGCAGACGCTGCAGGAGGATATGGTGAAGTGTTCCGGAAGTTCTGAGTAGTCTGCTGTTAATGGGCCACAGATAAAAGCTTCCTACAGCTCAGAGTCAGAGATCAACATCTGTGCAGAAGTCGCTCCAGCAGTGACACCCCGGCAGCATTGCAGCACGGCCACTGGGGGCGCTATTACTGAATAATCATAAACTACCAGGTTATAATATTCAAGAACAATCCCATCAACAAGGAAGAGCGGCTTGTCATGGAGCCTATGCCTACAGATAGGGGACTATAGGGGCACCACGTCAAGAGGCGTCACTTAAAGCTGCACATAGCGGACCCCAGAATAACCCTTTAAGATGCTGTCATTGACTTGAGAGTCACACAATATATAAGTTAGCCTCCCAGCATCTGCTCCTAAGTCATCCCTCAACCTGTATTATCCGCACAGGTAGCGCCAAACCTAAAATTTACAGACCTTCTCATTCAAGTTTAGCAAAGATTTGGTATTAGGTCATCCATTAGCTCTAGTGCTCCCAGTTATCAGCCACGTCAGTCTGGGAAAGGCTTCCTATATAAACTTTTTTATGGCCGGGTTTTATTACTGCTTATTACACCTCATTAACTTGACGGATCTTTCATTAATGACATCACTGAGGATTTATATGGTGACTGTGGGTCCATAACATCGGTTATTACACCCAAAATCCTCCAGGGACATTGCCCGTCCTGTAGTCCATGATACTAAGGTGCACTGAGCGCCATTGAGCACTGCAGGACCCCAGCACCTAGGAAATTCAACATTTCATTAGAAACCCCCTATTTTCCATCTATATTCTACTACAGCTGCATAACTACAACCCCCAACATTACCCATATACATGACCATTGAAAGTTGTAGATTCTAAGTTGGACTGCACATTGCATTTTGTGGGCGCGCCCTCCAAATTTTGCTTTCTGGTGGTACAAGGGACCCCAGTCCTACGCGGAGGTGGGAGACCACAGACACCGAGCAGCGGTCACTCCTCTGCCCGTGCCCAGCTCTGGGGTGATGTATATTTAGGCATCAGGCTATTTAGTCTGGATTCTTTGCTGCCCTTGACGCACTTGGTAAGAAATTTTGTGCCAACTTCAAGAGTAAAGGAAGTCGTCTTCTCGACAAGCAGCTGCGGTATAAACATAAAGCCCTATCTCTAAGAGCCATCAGCATCTAAGGCCTTCTCACAGCTGAGGGTTTGCTACAGTTATATGCAGCCTACACCACCCTTCATACAGTACATCAACATGCTCAATCTGGAACCATAGGACTGTGTAGTCTTGATGCAACTGTAACAAATCTTCAGCTGTAAACCGGGACTAATGTTGACAAGAATGTAGCTTTTTTTCCTGGAGGTAAACAGAGATCTGGTAAATGAGAGAAGGGAATGTGTTAGAGGTGGTGGGGGGGGGGGGGGGGGGGCAGGTTTTGTGTTGATGTGACAGGGTGTCCTGGTGTTTACTAAGCTGCTGCTGTTTACAATGAGCTTGTGACCAGACAGGGATTGCAAAATGAGGGTAAAATTAGAACCAGGGCCGGCATGACGGTGATGATGTAACTGTGTGGTCTTGTGGTCTGGCACCTGCAGAACCCCCTGCTCCAGTGTACATGTATACTGGGGATCAGCACAGGACAGGACACTCTCATGTGTCCATCTAATATATAAAGCTATGTGTATGTGTGTATGTATTTATGTATGTGTGTGCGTGTGTGTATGTATATATGCATGTATGTATGTGCGTATGTATGTATGCATGTGTGTATGTATGTATGTATGTATGCATGTGTGTATGTATGAATGCATGTGTGTGTATATATGTATGTGTGTGTGTATGTATGCTTGTGTATGTGTGTATGTATGTATGTGTGTGTGTGTATGTATATATGTGTGTGTGTGTGTGTATGTATGAATGCATGTGTGTGTATGTAAGCATGTGTGTGTGTATGTATATATGTGTGTATGTATGAATGCATGTGTGTTGTATGTATTTGTGTGCCTGCTAAAGGAATCTTGCACTGAGGAGAGGTGTCCGTCAGCAGACTCGCCATAAATCATTACATAGCAAATATATTTGATACTGCAGAAAAAACCTGGGGTGCAGATAGCAGAACCCCCAGAACTTTCACTTCACAACTTACTAATAAACCGGACTCTTGTGTTAAAAAGTTTTCTGAAATCATTTATACTTTATAAGATCTCTGCTTGCTGTCAGTACGTGTGAATGTCCTCTTTGGCCTAATACCCCTTAGAATCTGAACTCAAATGACTTACAATTTACTATGTTTGCAATCTCTAGGCTCCGGATAGTTTACTACAAGATATCGTTGCAGATACAACATTGTACTTTATGTTGTGACGTTTACATGGAAGTGTCTAGACTGGATACAATTGTAGCAAACCTCAGCTCTGTACACAGAGATGTTTTCCACTTGTATATGTAAACGTAAAGGTTTCCAGCAAACTGAAAAGAACTTTTAAGACCTTTTCATTAGCAATAGACCCTCTGGGTAATTACTTTGTTTTGCTTATTTTAAGGTTGCTGTGAAATCCATTCAAAAAGACAAAATCACGGATGAGCTGGACCGAGTCCATCTGCAGCGAGAGATTGAGATCACAGCCCTGCTGAAACACGAGCACATCATCCAGGTCTTCGAAGGTCAGTAACGCCCCGGGCGCATGTCACAGAGTGCGTCACCGGCCCAGGATTCCCCCGCCAGCATACATCCCTCTATTCAGCTGGATTAAGGGGTTCAATTGTTCATGGAGGCTCATGTCTGCCACACCAATGGTTCAAAAGTGCAGCACATTCTTACTGACCTCTACCCAAATTCTTTGACTTCTTATTGAATTTTAAGGAGTTTTACAAAAAATATTCCATAATTGTGTTACACTGGTCTAGAGCTACAATGACAATTTACCAAGATCCACTTATCAGACCCTCATATCTATATATAAGATTCAGTATCTGCCTAGGATCTGGAACAAACAGATGTGAAATGCCAAGATTACATCTGCCACCTGACACCTGGGGGTTTAAACACACACATCCCCATCAGTCACTGTTCTTACATATTACATAGAATATGTACTCTATGCTCCTATGTACAAGAATATATTTACTATAATACTGCCCCCTATATACAGGAATATAACTACTATAATACTGCCCCCTATGTACAAGAATATATTTACTATAATACTGCCCCCTATGTACAGGAATATAACTACTATAATACTGCCCCCTATGTACAGGGATATAACTACTATAATACTGCCCCCTATGTACAGGAATATAACTACTATAATACTGCTCCCTATGTACAAGAATATAACTACTATAATACTGCCCCCTATGTACAAGAATATAACTACTATAATACTGCCCCCTATGTACAAGAATATAACTACTATAATACTGCCCCTATGTACAAGAATATAACTACTATAATACTGCCCCCTGTGTACAGGAATATAACTACTATAATACTGCCCCCTATGTACAAGAATATAACTACTATAATACTGCCTCCTATGTACAAGAATATAACTACTATAATACTGCCCCCTATGTACAAGAATATAACTAGTATAATACTGCCCCCTATGTACAAGAATATAACTAGTATAATACTGCTCCTATGTACAAGAATATAACTACTATAATACTGCCTCCTATGTACAAGAATATAACTACTATAATACTGCCCCCTATGTACAAGAATATAACTACTATAATACTGCCCCCTATGTACAAGAATATAACTACTATAATACTGCCCCCTATGTACAAGAATATAACTACTATAATACTGCCCCCTATGTACAAGAATATAACTACTATAATACTGCCCCCTATGTACAAGAATATAACTACTATAATACTGCTCCCTATGACCAAGAATATAACTACTATAATACTGCTCCCTATGTACAGGAATATAACTACTATAATACTGCCCCCTATGTACAAGAATATCACTACTATAATACTGCCCCCTATGTACAAGAATATAACTACTATAATACTGCCCCCTATGTACAAAAATATAACTACTATAATACTGCCCCCTATGTACAGGAATATAACTACTATAATACTGCCCCCTATGTACAGGAATATAACTACTATAATACTGCCCCCTATGTACAGGAATATAACTACTATAATACTGCCCCCTATGTACAACAATATAACTACTATAATACTGCCCCTATGTACAACAATATAACTACTATAATACTGCCCCCTATGTACAAGAATATAACTAGTATAATACTGCTCCTATGTACAAGAATATAACTACTATAATACTGCCTCCTATGTACAAGAATATAACTACTATAATACTGCCCCCTATGTACAAGAATATAACTACTATAATACTGCCCCCTATGTACAAGAATATAACTACTATAATACTGCCCCCTATGTACAGGAATATAACTACTATAATACTGCCCCCTATGTACAAGAATATAACTACTATAATACTGCCCCCTATGTACAAGAATATAACTACTATAATACTGCCCCCTATGTACAAGAATATAACTACTATAATACTGCCCCCTATGTACAAGAATATAACTACTATAATACTGCCCCCTATGTACAGGAATATAACTACTATAATACTGCCCCCTATGTACAAGAATATAACTACTATAATACTGCCCCCTATGTACAAGAATATAACTACTATAATACTGCCCCCTATGTACAGGAATATAACTACTATAATACTGCACCCTATGTACAGGAATATAACTACTATAATACTGCCCCCTATGTACAAGAATATAACTACTATAATAATACTATAATTACTATTTTGTAGATCTCATGAGGCTATCAGTACTGTAGGAGTGGGAACAGGGATGTGCTCTCTTCTGAGACAGTGAGACCATGACAAATTTTACCAGCAGGGAATGATGATAACTTTGAGGTGTAAAACTGTATTTCACAGTCCTTGACAAACCAGAGCGCTGAGTTTGGTGGAAGTACAATACACGTCTATGAAATTACTGAGTGTCACGGATGATCTTTTCAAGTGAAAAATACTTCTTGATCCATCCATGAACAGATCTTTGCATTGAAAGTTTACGTTTTATAGGTTTCCCTTAGGGGCTGCGATATTATAGTATAAGACAGTTGTATACATAGTATTTCTCTTACATTCTATGAGGGTAAGTAATGCACTGGGTTAGATGCAGAGGGGAGTGGAGGGGATGCAGCTTCAGTTTTCTTCTCTGTGAGTGTATACAGTGAGAGGGGAGATAGAGCTGCGGATAAGAGATGTTGGAGAACACAGATTATAACAGATTTTCCTCTTCTCCTGCAGTGTTTGAGAGCTCGGATAAGATCATCATCGTCATGGAGTACGCCAGCAATGGAGAATTGTACGACTTCATAAACAACAAGCACCAGCTGCCGGAGAGCGATGCCCGCAGGTTCTTCAGACAAATCGTCTCCGCCGTTCACTACTGCCACAAGGTAAACACGTTGGGAGATGTCCCGCACTACACAGTTATGTCACAGGAGCTTTCATGTGTAGTGATGCCTACAGCACATTGCTGACAGCTCCGCTGGTCACATGATGACGGATGATGAAACTGTCAGCATGGAGGGTAACTGTCACAGCCGGACCCCCTGATTTATGTCACTGGGGGGGGGGGGTCTACTTGTTCAGATCTTCATGTTGTACTGGAAATCAGATCTATATGCAATGACTCCATGGGGGCTTATGCATTTATACCATAGCCAATCAGAACAGACAGAGCTGGCGTGTAAAATTTGTGGTTATCGATTTGCACCCTAAAAAGAAAACATTAGTAGGTCCAAGACCCATACGGACATGTATATTGAATGGCAGGATGTAGGAGGTGAATCTTATTTTCCAAATAAGCAGATTTTTAATCTTTAATGACCTTAGCCGGGTCACTTGAGGACGAATGACATCTATCTACCGAAATCTTTAAATTTCCCTTTAAGGGGTTGTCCACTTTAAGCACATTCCAGCAAATAATTGATATTGTGTATTTGTGTAAAGAAAGTGACACATATTAACAATATACTTTTATGTATCAATTCTTTACAGTTTTTTCTAGATCTCTGCTTGCTGTCATGCAATCGGAAGCTCCATTCTCTACTTGCTGTAGATAAACACGTAGCTGTAATATAACTGGCCTTGCACCTGTGTGACATCACGTGACCAGCGACCGGTGTTCATCTACAGAAAGTAAAGGATGAAGCTTTACTTTACAGCAAGCAGAGATCTAGAAAAATGGTAAAGAATGGATAGAAAAAGTATATTGGAAAATGGAAAATTGTATAACTCTTCATTACACAAAAAAAATATTAATTATTTGCTGGAATGTGCTTTAAGTGAACAACCCCTTTAATACTAAAATATAAAAGTGCTGAATAGTATAACGTCTACAATGTGCGCGTGGTACTTCATACTATAATACCTATAATAATACTATACTGTAATAGGAAGTTATGGCTGATTCCTTCCAAAAACAGCTACTCTCCTGACCATAGGTGGTGTGCGGTACTGCAACTAAGCTCCATTCATTTCTATACAGATGAGTTGCAATACCGGCACCAACCATGGTCAGGCGCTGTTTTTGGTCAAGAGCAGCCATGTTTTCCTACCCCTGATAACCTGTTTGGGGCATTTGCCCCATTCACATTGGGGACCCCTGCAGGAGCTGTGGGGCCCTGACTTTAGCAGCCAATCACAATGATGTATCGGATATGGGATGTAGTGACCAGGAGGCGTCTGCTTTACATCTGAGCCTGAGGATGTTTTCGACTCCAGATTTAAGTCCCCGGACCATGAAAGAGTCTGAGTTTATAGAAGAGACGTGTGAGCGGTGACTCAGCCGTATACAATGTACCTGCACCGCCACCGCCATGTGTGGGGATGTATATATCATGGCCGGTGGCCCAGGAAAGTTTATTTCGGGACTCGGCCCGGGAGGAATTTGTGATTGGATTTACCCAGAGTCGAGGAGACCACAAGCCATAGGACCCACCAAGAAGAAATATTCATCATCAGCCGGGTCACTTCTCCAGGGTTTACTAGATCTCCCTGGTCACGTGATGTCACACGATGACCTAGGATATACACAGGTGGCATCACATGACCAGGGATATAACGAGTCGTGCACCTGTGTGACATCACATGACCAGGGATATAACGAGCCGTGCACCTGTGTGACATCACATGACCAGGAATATAATGAGCCGTGCAGCTGTGTGACATCACATGACCAGGGATATAATGAGCCGTGCACCTGTGTGACATCACATGACCAGGGATATAATGAGCCGCGCACCTGTGTGACATCACATGACCAGGGATATAACGAGCCGTGCACCTGTGTGACATCACATGACCAGGAATATAATGAGCCGTGCAGCTGTGTGACATCACATGACCAGGGATATAATGAGCCGTGCACCTGTGTGACATCACATGACTAGGGATATAATGAGCCGTGCACCTGTGTGACATCACATGACCAGGGATATATTACGAGCCGTGCACCTGTGTGACATCACATGACCAGGGATATATAACGAGCTGTGCACCTGTGTGGCATCACATGACCAGGGATATATAACGAGCCGTGCATCTGTGTGACATCACATGACCAGGGATATAATGAGCTGTGCACCTGTGTGTCATCACATGACCATCCACGGGATGTAAACAGTGAAGCTCCAAATAAAATAACAGCAAACAGAGATCTAGAAAACTGTAAAGAATTGATAGAGAAAGTAAAATTGAAAAAAATTGTAAAGCTTTCCATTACACAAACAATATCCATTATTTGCTGAAAGTGGACAAGCCCTTTAAGGCTGCTCTGTGATTGGTCAACCAGTTTCCTAACTTGCTTTCTAAAGAAATGTTGTTCGGCTTGGCCTGTTTTGGTCTATAAATAGTTGAGGGATGAGATGGGACTTCCTAAATATAGGAACTTATTTATTGCTGAATTTGAGGTTTAGTTTTTACTTCTTTTCTATTTTTATGCTTCTGCTGAATCGTTGGTTGTTTACCTGTGAATCATCGCACACATCCTCCTCTCTGTCTCTCTGCAGCATCAAAGGGAACCCGTCAGCAGTTTTGACCATACAGACTGCAGACAGTGTTATGTATTGTCCCTGGGGAGATGTGTAATCAGACCTCTGTGTATGGTGTTAGTAGCAGCAGGACTGTGATATATGGATTTATATTGCAGGATTGGAACTTCTCTGAGTGCACTGTGGAAGTTTCCTCACACTGCTGCGCTCTCTGCAGTCAGTGTTAGACATTGTCGCTGGACAGATGTGTAATCCTGCCTTGGTGCATGTTGTTAGTAGCAGCAGGACTGTGAAAAATGAATTTATAACCGAATGGAAGAGTTTAACACATGACAGCAGGGTCAGACTACACAGGGTTTGTTTGTAGTCTGTTACCACGGAGACACATATACACAGTTCAGTTAAACCTTCTCTCTTATCTCGTTACAACACGCTCAGCACTGCTACATCTGTAGTCCAGGTTTGGGAACGTGTTTATATCTTTGCGGACATTTGCTTATCTGGAATTCTTGTCCATTTTAAGAGGTTTAGCAGCCCCCGTCTGCCGCTGTCTAGGGAAACATTACTGCGGTCTCCGGGGGAACCTGAGTGTTTATCTACAGCGACTTAGTCTTTATTTCGGTTTCCTCTCCTTTCAATCAATAGATTATGGCTCCTGGCAGAGACCACGGGAAATAATAAACCGTCTGACGCGGATAATAAATCGTCCTGCGCCGGTTATGGAGCCGCCGCACATCATAAAAGGATAATGTTCCAGCTCCGATATATAGTAACAGCATCAACATTCCGGCCTAACAATAATTGTACATCACAACCAATCAGAACGCAGGTTACAATTCTCATACTGCTCTGGAAGAATAAAAACTCAGCTCTGATTGGTTGCTCAGAAAATTAAGATAAATGGGGTTGTGGCGCCCCTGGTGAGGACAGTGATGCCCCCGGTCTGGACTTAACGTTGTGGTCTCTTCAGTATTCCGATCCCGGAAAATCCCTGAATTACACTTTATTTCCATTTTATAATCACATCTATTTTCTAAATTTAAAGGGATTGGTCAGGATTGGATTCTTTGTTCCAAAAACAGCGCCCCACCAGCTCATGTCCTTTGAGGTAGGCTGCAATACCAGGCACAGCCTACGGACAGGTGTGGCGCTGGTTTCTAAGAGGAAACCCTCAGGTCACAGGGAATTTTTAATAATCTTGCACCAATCGTTATGTCATATTTTTAAGATTTTGTGAAATGTTTTTACATTTTTGTTATTATCAGTAATAATCCCGTTACTGTATCTTTATTTTCAGAATGGGATTGTGCACAGAGACATCAAGCTGGAGAATATCCTCCTGGATGAGAACCTGAATGTCAAGGTAAAGACCTCTTACCCCCAATCACATCACAATCAGGGGGGACACCACCCAACTTTCCTAGAAACGGATATAACAAAGAAACGAGGGCCTAAGACAATGATTGGCCAATGACTGGAGATTATTTGGACTCCCGCCTCCTGTTACAGCCCCCTATTCTGTCCATGTTTTTGGGTCCTGCTCCCTATTCTGTCCATGTTTTTGGGTCCTGCTCCCTATTCTGGCCATGTTTTTGGGTCCTGCTCCCTATTCTGGCCATGTTTTTGGGTCCTGCTCCCTATTCTGGCCATGTTTTTGAGTCGCTCCCCTATTCTGTCCATGTTTTGAGTCCTGCTCCCTATTCTGTCCATGTTTTTGGGTCCTGCTCCCTATTCTGTCCATGTTTTTGGGTCCTGCTCCCTATTCTGGCCATGTTTTTGAGTCGCTCCCCTATTCTGGCTATGTTTTGCGTCCTGCTCCCTATTCTGGCCATGTTTTGAGTCCTGCTCCCTATTCTGGCCATGTTTTTGAGTCCTGCTCCCTATTATGTCAATGTTTTGAGTCCTGCTCCCTATTCTGGCGATGTTTTGAGTCCTGCTCCATATTCTGGCCATGTTTTGCGTCCTGCTCCCTATTCTGGCCATGTTTTTGAGTCCTGCTCCCTATTCTGGCCATGTTTTTGGGTCCTGCTCCCTATTATGTCCATGTTTTGCGTCCTGCTCCCTATTCTGGCCAGGTTTTGAGTCCTGCTCCCTATTCTGGCCATGTTTTGAGTCCTGCTCCCTATTCTGGCCATGTTTTTGAGTCCTGCTCCCTATTATGTCCATGTTTTGAGTCGCTCCCCTATTCTGGCCATGTTGTTGAGTCCTGCTCCCTATTCTGGCCATGTTTTTGAGTCCTGCTCCCTATTCTGGCCATGTTGTTGAGTCCTGCTCCCTATTCTGGCCATGTTTTTGGGTCCTGCTCCCTATTATGTCCATGTTTTGCGCCCTTCTCCCTATTCTGGCCATGTTTTTGAGTCCTGCTCCCTATTCTGGCCATGTTTTTGAGTCCTGCTCCCTATTCTGGCCATGTTTTTGAGTCCTGCTCCCTATTCTGGCCATGTTTCTGAGCCCTGCCCCCTATTGAACCCAGTACGTTGTACGAAGAGCAATCCTGTGCCTTGGGGTTGACTCCATTCACTTGATGTTGGTGGATGATCTGAGTGGAGTCCACGCAAGACCTGAAGCTTTTGCATCAATTTATTACATATGTGGATGCAATAGGGGGTCACACAAAGTGCCAGGACAAGGAACCTCATCAATGTTATCCTAGCTGTAGTTATACTACACAAAGGCGCTGAGGCCTTCCAGGAACCAAGGAGACTCTCCAGGCACCCCCTTCCCCAAAACAAACATTCACTTCTGCCAAAAACTTCCCAATCTTCCACCCTCCAGACGCGACTATCACTTGCAGGAGGCCGGAATGCTAATGGAGTCTGTACGGGACGCCCTGCCAGCGCCTTAATCACCATGTGCGCTTTTAGCAGATGATAAATTGTGGGAACAAAGTATCCGTCCCCGGAGCCAAAAATTAACCTATTTTCCGCATATCGAAAGAACTCAAGTGCGACCAGGCAGAAATAGCTGAAAGATTCATGGGATGGGCTAAAAATATCCCCAATCTGCCACTGACTAACATCCTGCTGGTGCATTGGCCTTTTATGGAAGGTACGGCAGGTCTAACATTGCACAGAAGAATGACGGGAATGTCTGTGTTTTAGTATCGCACGGGGCGGGGGGAAAAAAAGCGTTTAATTGGATCCGTCTTCAGCGATTCATTCTATTCCCGACATATCGCAGGATGTATGAACATTCCTGGAATTGCTCTATCAAGGAAACAATCCGGATCCTTTGTGTATTCTCTCCTGGTCCTGTTGTTGTTGATTGGTCGTGTAAGCGGCAGAGCGCGAGGCACATGGTCACCGGCAGCCGCCTTGTATAAACCATTCATTTCCTGTTGCTTGTACATCGCTAACATAGTCTGCAGCGCTGTACACAACCTGTTACATTAGAAAAACATAGCTGCTTTTTTTCAAAAACAGCGCCATTCCTGTGCACAGGTTAGGTCTGGTATGACAGTGTAGCCTTGTTTATCTTAATAAAATTAAACTGCAATGCCGCACACAACCTGTGAGTAGATGTGGCGCTATTCTGGATAAAAATCTTATTGCACTAGTCAAGCGTTCACATGCACTCTGAATAGGGGGGTGGTCCCAAATAGAGGGGAGGTGTACCCCCGAGCCAATCATGGCCACGGCTAGTAGCAAGGGGCCTCAATTTGTGTCTTTTCGTCTGCCAATCCAGCATCATGTCCGGGTTATGTGTGTGTGGCACTTTCTTTCCCATCTGATTTATGGTCTTACACGTCTTTTCTAATTTTTAGCTCGCAGACTTTGGACTCTCAAATCTCTATCACAAGAACCAGGTCCTGGAGACGTACTGTGGCAGCCCCCTATATGCATCTCCAGAGATTGTCAAGGGTCTTCCATACAAGGGACCAGAGGTAAGGACCATGCAGAAATATATGTGTCACCACTTAAAGGGGTATACTTGTTTTGTGTACCCTGAGTTCAAAGCATGTGGACCCTGCACTTGCTTTTGTTACAGCAAAGCTTCTGACGTTGCTACTTTGACCACTACTACTCCTAATGCCTTGTCTTGTTGTGTGCAGGTGGACTGCTGGGCGCTCGGGGTGCTGCTCTATGCACTGATCTATGGGAGCATGCCATTCGATAACAGCAACTACAAGACCCTGGCAGAACAGATTGGCAGCGGACAGTACAGACAGCCCCCCCACCTGTCAGGTCAGTGCCCGATGTCTCTGCTCCTCTGTCTCCTGAGATTGATGCCACCGCTGCAGATTTACTAATCTCTCTGCTATCAGGACTAAAAATTCACCACATTTATCACAGTGACTGGATAGTAAATGTGAAGGATTTTTTATACCGTCTCGTACAGCTTCACGCTACTTATTAACTGCTCCAACCCAGGACCGATGACCTGATAGTAGAGATAGCAGAGTATGTGGTGCTGAAACTAATGGCACTGATTGCTCGGGAGTTGAGATGAGAGGACCCGCAGTGGCGTAACTAGAAGCTGATGGGCCCCAGTGCAAAGTCTGTGCCAGGCCCATGACTATAATGTATGGTGTATAGTAATAGTCTTCTCATATGGGAAAGTGACACCATAAGGGCCCCCTAAGCCTCTTGGGCCCAGGTGCGACCGCACCCTCTCCACCCCCTCAAGTTACGCCCCTGCCTATAGGCGGGTTTGGCTGCTTGACCCAAACTTATTGCCGAACGCCCCTAGAAACGGATGATGGCTATGATTTGCCAAGGGGACAGACATCCCCCAAATGGGAACGCAGAGAAAAAGTGAAACTATTTGGGAATCAGTAGAACGACCCCTCTTAAAGCGTGACACTGAGTTTGGGGGTTCATTGTATCTTAAATGAATGGAGCGGATGGTCAGACATGTGCGGTCTACTCTATGGGTCTGACAGTAATAGTCAAGTACAGGGCTCCTCTATCTCTGCCAGTGCTATACGGTAGAAGAGAAGAGCAGGGCAAATGTGGAGGCGTTGGCTCTGCTCACTTTGGGGTACAATGGACTCCCATTCTTGAGATCTGTGTGGGTCCTATTCAATGGCTGGACAAAGAGAACCACATTTCTTACAAATACAGCTGGTGACAGGTACCCGTAGAGCCCTATTCTTTAAGCTAAAATAGTTTCCCTCCCATCCCCATAAAATCAGATTTATCCTGGAATAATGTGATATATCACTTTAATGTTATTAAATTCTTAATCTATTCTTAAGGAAGTTTCTCATGATAACGATTGTCTTCTCTTTACAGGCGCCTGCGGGCTGATCGACTGGATGCTTACAGTCAATCCTGCCAGGAGGGCCACCATCGAAGACATAGCCAATCACTGGTGGGTTAATTGGGGCTACGACACTGTGGTGTGTGATTGTGACCTGGTCCCTGAATGCCAGTCTCCGCTCTTGGCTCGCTACATTGAGTGTCAGAACACGCCGAGTTTCCAAGGAACACAAAAAATACATTGCAAAACACAGCAAGGGGAAGATGACGAATTTGAAGTCTGCCTGAGAAAGTCCAAAAAGGAGAACGACATCAATCACCCCCAGCAGGAACCCGAACTTATTGTTCCCAGGCAGAAACCAAAAGGGATCCTGAAGAAAAGGAGCAGCTTTGACAGTTCTTTCTTTAACTCCACTTACTCAGAAAACCTGTCTGAGAATCGCTTGGATCTCACCAGGGAGACGCAGACCACATCCACCTACGAGGCGCACAAGTCAGTCAATATCCAATGCACTTTCAACATGCCGAAAAAAGGCATCCTGAAAAAAACCTACGAGAGGGAATCGGGCTACTCGTCTTCTCCCGAGAGGTTATTAATCTCAGAAATCCAAAAGACCTACCTCACTGTACCCGAAGAGAAGGCAAGGTATGACAGGCGCTCGAAAAGGAAAAAGGGCATCCTGAAAAAGAACGGCCGCTTCTCCACCAGCTTAGACCTCCCCGCAGACTGCACGGCCCTCCAGCTGTCAGACTCCATGGAAGAGCTGGTGACATCAGATCCCCTGAAGAGCCCGAGCCGGCCATCCAGCGTCATCAGCGATGATAGTTTCCTCTCCAGCGATTCCTTCGACCTGCTCGATATGACTTCCGATACAAAACCTCAAATTTTCTCCCCAAACTCAAGGAATCATTGCTACAGTTCTGAAGAAGATGACGTCTTGACCAACAAACGGGTGGAGGCCGTTTGTAATAAACTATAACACGCGGCTTCTTGATGGAGGGACAATGATGAGGAGGAGGCAACAAAAACTGAAACACAATTGAAGTTTGCACATGTCCAGAGCTGCTCTGGATGAGACTCTGCTGATAAGCTGTATATGTGGCGGTTGTATTATATTAGAGAGATCTGTATGTTGCCATATGGTAAATTACACTTCACATTGTCTTAAATCTATAAAGTGGATAAGTAAAGTCCGATCTACCCTAAAACTGTATGTCAGACCCCACAAGGAGACTGCATTAGTATCATAAACATAATGGGGCACATTTACTAAGAACAGTGCAGTGTGTATTATGTGCAGTGCCCTGTGTAGAGTGCAGGGGGCGCCAGATACAGGATTCTTCATGAATCTGGCGCCCCCTGCGTTGCCCCGACAGCAGTTTGCACTAGAAAGTATGTGCAAAGTCGGCCAGAAAACTAGCACACGGCCCTTAGTAAATATTACCCACTGCCTTTTTCCAAAAAACAGCACCACTCTAGTACAGGGGAAGTGCCAGGTATTGTACCTCAGCCCCATTCACTTCAATTAGCCCAGCCCTTCTAACTCACTACTGGTCCTACACATGTACTGTGCTGAGGCAGGAGTAAATTTTGGGTTAAGTTGACACATATTTTTAGGTAAATTATAACATATTTGTTGACTAAAAAGATAAAAGACCCTTGTGTAAGACACAGACTATGCAAAGCTATGGAGAGATTTGGCTTTTTAAAGAAATACTGAGTCATTCATGCTGAGAGGGACCGCTCTGGGGGCGCACAGTGCGCCAAAATTCTGGTTAATGTTTGGAAAGGTCAAATACAGATGCCCTTATTTGAGTGGCCCTCAGTATGCAGTTTGCTCATGTGCTCCCCCTAGTGGTGGTTTGAAAGAAAGGAAGATTTGGTGGCTGTCCCACCAATTACACTTATACTCTATCCTGTGCATAGGGGATAAGTGTCGAACCTCCAGCAGTCAGACGTATGAGAAGCCTTCAAGTCATATAGAAACTTAGCACTGGTGTCAAACATTGCTCCATTCCCGTCTATGGGACTGCAGAGAATACCCATAGAAGTGACCAGAGCACAGTCTGGCCATGCGCCCCCTGGCTCCTTTCACTGGCCCCATCCTTGTGATTGCTTTGATGTCCTGTTCCTTTCTAGTGAATAGAACATAAGAATTATTCCAGTAATTTGTCCAAATCCAAAGGAAACTGTTCAACAAATTGTGGAAGCAGTGAGCCGGAGAGAGGAGCCGGTCTATAAATAACGGGATTAACATCCACTCAGTCCTGTCCTCAGACAAAATCATAAAACAATGGATCTGTATAAGGAAGTGAAAGGGAAACAAGACGCTGGCACGGAACGGCATCACCTTCATTACATAGATTTAGTCACAGGCTTAGCAGCCCCTTCTATGTGCCAAGGAAACATGTGATACTCCAGTCACATCCAGAGCTGCATTCAGGATTCTACTGATTTCTTGTTCCCAGGTAACAGATTTATAGGGATTTAGTATTCCAGGATTTAAATATTGATCATCCATTTGTAGAATAGGTGTACTCAATATCGCATTGGAAGGGGGTCGACACATTGGAGCTACAGTGCACGGCAACTACACACTGTACAGCCCTGAGCTAGAGACAGAGGAGACCAGATCATGGGATTGACAAGTGATAGACGTCCCCCGATCTGTCTGATAGCAAAGTGCCGGGAAAATCATAGTCTGTTTTCAAAATAATTTTGTTGCTGCTTTGTAGGTGACTAGAGTAAAAGTACATTGGAACATACCAAAACAGTCACAATCAGATGAAGTCATCCACACATGATGCTGATACTTTGTATAAATACACACAATTACTGGGCAGAAAGGAATAGAGCAGCAGGATTGTGAAAGCAGCTTGAAAGGCGATTGGAGAAAAAGATAAGACCTAACTCAGACTCTGCAAATCTGAAAAGTAAAGAAATGTTACAGTTACTCAACTTGTTATTCCAAAAATAACATTGAGCAATACTACGACTTTTTCTTTGCACAAAACAGGAAATTCTTGGCTTGAGTCTTGATTAGTTTTGTGACAATAGAGGGGACAATTAGAGGCAAAAATGTATGGAATCCCATGAATGTGTCACTACAGACACAACAAACTGGGCAAATCATTGTATAGACACAACTAAGACCACCTTTAAGAGAAGGTAGACCCTCCATACTAATTCCTAGGACACCCCTTTAACACCATAGCTGTGGGATTACTCCTCTAATATGCTTAAGGTCGCCCCCCTAGGGCATGCACATGGTAGAGACGGGACAGGTCCACTGCAGTTTTGCAGCATTGCTTTTTGTAATAATAAAATACTTTGGGTTGTGTTGATAAAATTACAACCTACTGAGCCCAGGGTGGTCCGGCTGCTGCTACTTTTGTGACTAAGTTTAGAAGGGTCCTTCATAATAACGATGATCCATATTTCTATATACGCGAACATGCAAATTGGATGTTAAAGGTAAATTTACAGTAAAGCCCTAGGGGGCGCCGTGTGGCACTGCTATGATATGCTATGGTGAGTGGCTATGCTATGGAGAGATTAGCAAAACTGACGGGAGGAGAGTTTCAGACACATGTTGCACTTTCCTTATATACTGCTCAGATTTTACATTAAAAAGGGACCGCCATGGGGGTCTAGATGGACCCTAAATTCTGGTTCACCTTTGTAATTGTCTCATAAAGCCTTTATTAAAAGTGTCTTAAAATGAAAGGTTTGGGAGTAAATGAGAGGACAGATGGATTTCCCAGACACATGGAAAGATATGGAATTGCCTTATTCAGGTAAACAAGTGCAGTAATACTGGGCATAGCCCGCGGCAAGTGTTTCTTTGCCATCAGCTGAGCTGCTTGAGCCTCTAGTGATTATCTAGATTCTGTAGGAATGAAGCTTCCCTTACCTCACGTTACATGTTACTGTAGGTCCCCTGGTTCTGATATTGCAGCTAAGCCAAGTGACTGTGCTGCAGGACCACAGACAACCTGAAGACGCGGCACTGTTGTTATATTGTGGATCTGACAATGCAGCTTATAGCTGTATCTGCTGTTGTAGGAAGACGTCGTAAACCTTTTCACCCTTAGGGGGCGCTGACATGATGCGTTTCAGATGCATTTTTGAATGCAATAGGGAAGGGTTTGGCCAGAAGACTTTTATCGCACTCTCCACATGTTCTGGAATGGGCAGCACGTCTTTTGTATTATTCACATTCATTCCCAGAACGCGTTGGGTTTCAGTGGAAAGGTATATACGTGTTCTGCCCAAGCCCCTCCCCGTTGCATTTGAGTTGCAAGTAAAAACGCAACTCGAAATGTTTATGACTTAAAAATATCTGCTGTATGTTCTCAAAATTTTGACAAATTTTAAGAATAAATAAAAGGAAAAAAAATGTCTTGTAATTATTTTTGTTTTAATAAGTGCTCACTCTTTCACCGACTTAGGAGATGGTTTACTATAGGTGGGCCCTTAGCCTCAGGGAGACCTCCCACCCCTCAAATACAACAGTGATACCTCAGAGAGACCCCCCCTCACATACAACAGTGATGCCTCAGGGAGACCCCCTTCCCCACCAGAGGTCTCTACTTCCTGGTTCCTGAATTACCACTGAGCCCATTGTTGTCTGTGTGGTCAGCAGTGCGGCCAGTGATTGGCTGAACAGTCACTTCCTGTGGAAGCAGAGACCAATAGGAGGGGGGGACAGATGAGTGGACACCGCCCTGGTCAGTCAGTTTCAAAGGGCATCAATTTGCCAATTTGGTTGTTCGTCCGTCAATCCGGCATTATGTACCCGCCGAGTAGCCAAACCCACAACCCGAACACAGACATTGGGGGTCATTTACTAAGGGCCCGATTCGCGGTTTTCCCGACGTGTTACCCGAATATTTCCGATTTGCGCTGATTTCCCCT
This sequence comes from Engystomops pustulosus, assembly GCF_040894005.1. Lineage (NCBI taxonomy): Eukaryota > Metazoa > Chordata > Amphibia > Anura > Leptodactylidae > Engystomops > Engystomops pustulosus. The sequence goes on along the minus strand of NC_092420.1, from coordinate 11,368,530 downwards.
GAATTGCCCCGGGATTTTGTCGCACGCGATCGGATTGTGGCGCATCGGCGCTGGCTTGCACGCGACGGAAATCAGGGGGCGTGGCCGAACGAAAACCCAACGGATTTGGAAAAAACGCCGCATTTAAAAAAAAAAAAATCTGTCGCGGAGCTTGCACTTACCTTCACTCAGCCCGGCTCGGTGTATTCCAGTGCGTTCCGATGCTTTTAAGCGCAGCAGCGCCACCTGGTGGACGGCGGAGGAACTACCTTAATAAATCCCGGCCGCTCCCGAATCCACTGCAGAGAACGCGCCGCTGGATTGCGAATGGACCGGGTAAGTAAATCTGCCCCATTATGTCCACTCATCTCTAGTGAGGACTTTTTTTTCATTCTATTATAAACCTATTGACAATCTCCCTCACCCTCAGTCTTGTGACGATACTTTGGGGAGGAGCGGTCGCACTTCTCTCCCAATGACAGGAATAGGCCCGCAGCTGTTCCTCGGGGAATGCCCATAGAAGTGAGAAGAGACCGGTTCATCCAGAGCCCTTAGTCCTTGTGGTAGCAATAACCATTAGGTTTAAGTTGTCATTAAATTGTGCCAAAGTTCTTAAAATATATAGAGAAGCCTTGAGTATGGGTATAGACTATTGTACCCTTGGATAAGCCAGGACTTTATAATGGCAATGCCAACCTCTGCGGGGGCCATGTTGTAGCCTCTAGTACAGTGATGGACAACCTTTTGAGCTTGGTGTGTCAAAATTCGCCAAAAAACCGAGCATAACTCGGGTGGTGTGTCACCTTGACAAAAAAACATAATTTTGTGATATTTATAGTTTAAATAACAAATATGTATAATTATTTAACTTCTAGGGTACTTTAACCCTAGGTTGTCTGATTGATCCTACCATGTACTGCAATACTACAGTATACTACATTATGGCAGTATATGGGGATTTTCCCAATCATCTATTACTATGTGCAAATCACACATTGTAATAGATCGGTTACAATCAGACACGTGAGGAAATGCTTAGTAACCTGTGAACTTTCTGTCATGAAAGTTCACAGGTTATAGCGAGGGTGCAGGCGCCGCTGTCCGCATCTCCCTCATGCCCTCTTGGCATGGAGAAGGTGTGCAGAGCAAAATAATCACAATGTCTGGCGATTTACAAGGCGTTGCGATTATTTCAGGGCTTGTACATCACAAAACTGATACACAAGCCCTGATGACTGTCTTCTATCATACAGTGCACTGACCTTGCTTACTATATGATGGTAGTGGTTGTCCTCCCTTGCCCCTGCTGTGGAGATGGTCAGTGTAGAGGTGGCAGCTGCTGGGACATCACACAAGGCAGCAGCGATGTGACCTCTTACTGTGTTGCCATCCTACCCCCACCACAACTATCAGGAGCTGCAGAGGAGCCTCCTGGGTGTATGGCCGGGTCACCTGTCCTGCTGTGCCCTGTGCTGATACCTGTGCTGACTGGAGACACTAGGCACAGCTCACACATGGGGAGGGGCTGGCCCAGGGGAGGAGGAGGAGGGGGAGTGCTGGAAGCTCAGTGCAATCTCTCAGCCTCCCGGCTACTGCACCTGGTCATGTAGGATGAAACTTAACTCTCAGGCAGCCGTGTGTCAGTGAAAATGGCTACGCGTGTCAGCACTGACACGCGTGTCATAGGTTAGCCATCGCTGCTCTAGTACTTGAGGTCGCTTCCTGTACCAATCATTATCCCAATGTGGACCAGTAAAGAGCAATATAGGTAAAGAGAGTCCTCCAGGCCGGATCACCAATATTAACCCTTCTTACACCAGCATACCGTTACTTCTCCAACCCCAGACAATGCAGCTGAGATGTCTTCATCTCCCATGTATATCTCTACAGAGGCGTGTGGTCTGCAGGGAGGGATGCAGACGGGTGGTCTGTGATTTACTAACTGTTGTAAAACTACAACTCCCAGCGTGTTGTGACAACTACAGTTTGGTTGATATACTGTATGCAGGATGAATCAGCGCTAACGGGAAGCGGCCTCCTCACCCGAGAGCAATTCTTCTCCAGGTTTACAGTAGAGGACAGACCTATAACAAGCCGCAGGCATCAGACACGCAGCATTGCCTGGAAGGCTCCGGCCTGAGCTCAGTATTACACTAAGAGGGGTCTCCATAGGTTGGCAGAACACAATTTGTATTAGAAATTCCCTGAAGAATCTATATAGATACAATGTTCATTTTCTATAATGGGTTGGATATGTTTAGCTATGGACTTTCTACAAAGTATCTTCCTCTTCCATACAATCGCTAGGCCATTGACAATCGCCTGATTATAGACTGGACCCATGTTGGATCCTCCAGGAATCACTTATAATAGCCAGGGAATTGACAGAGCAGTAAGTGTTCAGTTTCCCCACAGCACCACCACAGGGGAAACAAGGTATTACATACATCCTATTCAAACATATGGGCTATTCCTGTAATACAGATGCACCACAATGAGAGTAGTCCATCACCTCTGTGGCCTAACAGGAGAGACACCCCTCTCTGATTTTAAACATAAAGGAGTTTTCATACGAAACAAGTTAGGCCCTATCCACAGGAACTTGCTAATTTTCTGATCTGATCGGTCTCAGCAATGGGACCCCCACGAAACACGAGAACAGGGGTCCGATGTACCTCCGTCAGAGACTCTGTAGCACCAGCTAGATGGCCGGAACAGCTGACGGAAATTGCCAAGCGCTGTACTCACCGATCTCCGTCACCTCCAAGGAGATGATCGGGGCAGTCCGACCATGCACAACCATCAGCTCTAGCCATCTCAGTGGTGCTACAGGGGGTGTGACAGGGGTACATCAGACCCCCCATCTAGTTATCAGTGGGGGTCCCATGACTGAGATCCTGTGGATAGGGTCTAACTTGCTTTGTGGGAAAACCTCTTTAAGTTATATGTTATCCCTATCCACCGGAATAAATGAGAACTGAGTCTTGTTTCCCCAAACACATAGAGTGATAGTTTGGGCCTGTGCACTACTGTTATATTCACTGCTGGACATGTATCAATTCCTGCATTTTTCCCTCGGGTGTTGATACCCCTTTACCCCAGTGCAGCGTGAGCCTAATTCAATCTCCAACATTTCCATCAGCTAGATTTTACCCCATTAAGGGTAGGAAACACAGATGCTTCTATCTTTAGTCCTATAGCACCTAGAAACATTTTGCTGTTGTCACATCAAAGATAACATTTCTGGCTTTCAGACTGTCTTTAGGCTTGTGGTTTTGTGAGCTTCAGAACCAGAGAAACAAAGAGTTAAAAAAATAGCAGGATTGGGATTTTTATCTGTAGCTCGCATCCCCAACTATGCCTTTGGATGTCTGTATCTACGATTCTGTAGCTTAAAGAACCACAAGCCTTAGCAATCTGCAAGATGTGCTACAGGGAGTATGTTTCTAGGTGCTATAGAACTGAAGATAGGGGCATCTGAAGTGACTCTCCCTCTGCAATCCCTAAACTTGACTCATCTCCAGCAAATATGACTCTTCTCTCCATATCACATGATTTAATAGTAATAATAATAATAATAATAATAATAATATCACATATCAGAGGGGATTCTAGACAGGACATTTCATCCCCTACCTGAAGGGGCTGCTAGTATAATGAGGTAAAATAAACACGTTGCCCGGAGCGCTCCTTTAACTGAAATGTCAGTATTTTACCTTATTTTCTGTAGCGGTGTTCTGCAGAGACATCTCATCCTGTTACATACTTTTCGATGCATTAATCCTGATTTACATGTTGAAAGTACAAGAAGAATGTAGAACTTCTAAGTCTTTACAATGTAATCTCCAACTTTTCTAAATTATTATTCCCTGTATTTATAGCGCGCGATATTCCCGGAGACCTAAAAATACCGATCTGTGTAAGGTAAGGAATTTAGTGTTATTCTAGGAGTCACATACAGACGGTGCACCCATAGCGCCGCCTGCACTGTTATATGGGACATTCTTGTGGTCTATTTAAAATCGACAGGAATAGAAAGATTTGTTTTTTCTTGTAATTTTTTCTTCGCATTACAAGGCCGGGGGAGGGTGATAAAAAATGGTGACGTCATCCTGGTGACAGGATTTGGGGGTCTTCACTTACCGCGGCCCCTTTATTAGGTCTTGCAACAGGTTTAAGGATTCAAGCCAGAGCAGCGGCAGACGCTCCATTCGGGGGATTACCCATTGCTGGTACCAGAGAAGCATCACATGGGCTACAACACTCCTTACACTCACTTGGAGTCCCCCAGAAGGAGAAAAAGTACCCCCCAGGCATAAGATAGTTAAAGATGTTACCCTCTGAACAGTGAGGGTAGAACCACTGGGACCTGCATCAATCACAAGAACAGGGGTCCCACTTCCACTAATGGAGGGAGAAGCGTATGTTCTAGCCCTCCATGCACTGTCTACGTCTTTCCTCCGGACCCTAACAGATCCAGCATTAGGTCCCTGATTTCCCTGATCTTCTCTCTGGCTCACCACCGGGTCTCTGTCTGTACACTGCAGAACCCGGCAGGCGAAGTGACATCATCACAACACGACTGCCGGGCGTTGCTGTAGTACAGACGCAGTGGAGGAGGAGGACGGCAGCCTGGAGACGAGGAAAGGCGAGTACAGATTATTTATTTTTATTCAGCAAAAAAGGGGCCACAAGAGGGGGAACAAATAGAGTGGGTGCAGAAGCGGAGAGTACAATAAAAAGGAGAAGAGAGGGGGGCATAGTAAGGAAGGGGAGCAGAGAAATAGGGACTAATGAAAAGGGGGGGGGGAGCCGAGAAAGGGACCAAAATAAGAGGGGAGTGGGAATGGGGCATTGTACAGAGTGAGAATATATTGTGATAGAGCCATTATTCTAGGTATTATACTGTGTGGGCATACTAGGGGATGAGGGGTGGGGAAAGGGGCGTGGTTTATTATGGAAAAAAATAGTTGCGCGCTTCACATGCCACTCTTTTAGTCCCTTTTTTTTCAGCCCAGAATTTGGTAGGCTGGGTCTATGTGACTGCTGAGCACAGCGCCCGACCATCTTTGGCGCTGTCATTCATTGGAGATAGATTCTGGAACTATTTCTCAAGTCGTGCACACATTGAATAGAGTGACAGGACACATGCTCAGCCTCCGCTCCGTGCAATTGTATGTTTGGGACTCCTGTTCTTCTGATCCTTAAGGGTCCCCGCATGTCGTACTCCCTATAATTAGATTGTTATCCTCTATCCCAGTGATGGCGAACCTTTTAGAGACCGAGTGCCCAAACTGCAACCCAAAACCTTATTACTTATGGCAAAGTGCCAGTACGGCAATTTAACCAGAAAACTGACGGTTTAGTTTAGAATCAATTTACACAGGACTGCCTGAGCTGGGATTCCAGCAGTCCTATACACACTGAAACGCCACTTTTACACCATTTTACATCACATAAAAGAGTAATAAAAAGTTATCAAAAGGTCCCGCAGACCTCAAAATGGTAGCAATGAAAACAACGGCTCATTAAGCAAAAAAACCCATACCTCCCCAGCTCCGTGCACTAAAGTTATTAGCGTCACAAGATGGCGAAACTATTTTCTTTTTCGTACACTGTTTTAATTATAGAAAAAGCATTAAAACACAATTAAACCTACAAATCTGGTATCACTGCGATAGGACCGAACCAAAGAATAAAGGAGACAAATGATTTGGAGCGCACAGCGAAAGTATTAAAATCCAGCTTCCCAGTACACGACATGGAATAATAACTGAGAAGTAAAATATGTTATGCAAAAAATAAGCCCTCACACAGGTATATATAAATGCACATATAAATATATAATATAATATGCATATACATAATTACATACATAAAAATACATATGTTACTTACTCTTGCTCAGGTGTCTGTTGTTCCGGGGGGGGGGGGGGGGGGTCGGGGTGCAGCATCTGGAGTTCGGTTCAGTGTGGTTATGAGGCATGAGTTCCAGGGGAGGGGGTGATGGGGGGCAGTGACCGGAGTTGAGCGGGGGAAGGGGGGGGGGGAGTGAGAACGGCCGGAGTCCTTGCGGGGGGGGGGGGGCGGCGGGTTGCGGTAGCGGGCATAACAGGCTGGGGTTCGGGCGCGCCGGGGGGGGCTTGTGGTAGCGGGCGCAGTTTGGGCCGTGAGTTTCGGCCCGGTTGCGGGCGGAGTTTTATGGGAGGTGCGGGAGCGGGCAGGATGCGTGGATGCGCTGAATTAAAAAAATAAATACACTCACCTCAGACTCGTTCCTCCGGCTGATCACTGCAGCGCACACGGAGTAAGGTGCCCAGCGCTGGCAGCGTAATGACATCATTTCGCTGCCAGCGCGGGGATGCTTACCGTCCTGTGCGCTGCAGTGATCAGAGTGACAGCAGGCAGTGTCAGCGCCCTGCTCTGTCATGGCTGTTAGCATTATCGGAGCGCAGCTCCGATACTGCTAACAGCCATGACAACCAGGTGTGGACAGTGGTTGTCCGCACCTGGCAGTGGTTGGGAGGATGGGGCGCGTGCCAGCAGTGAGGGCTCTGCGTGCCCTCTCTGGCACGCGTGCCATAGGTTCACCATCGCTGCTCTATCCTATGAAGAGGGGGTGAAATTTAACCTTTAAAGAATAGTTTGCAAATTTCTATAAATGAATAAGAAACAAAAAACCTGTGAGGGTTCTTATCTTCCTTTTATTAATCTAAGAAGTAAAACTTTAGAGATGGAAGGATGAAAGTCTTGTCCTAATCTCGTGGTTTGTATTTTCCTGGACGTCCCTTTAAGGGGTAAGTTGACTCTTTATTCTCTGCCCTTTAATCAGTATCATCACTGGTATCAAAAAACAAGGCGAGAAGATCCTTCTCTCCCGTCTCCTGTGCAGAATATGTCAGGCTATGGCCGTGTAAGGGACTGGAGGATGGAAACCAGACCATGTTATCTTCTTCACGCTCTCGGCTTTTGTCACTATGCGGATCATCGGCGTCCCGGGAGGTGACGTCACATTGTCCGAGTTCTCGTTCCGCTTTGGCGAATCTGACGCAGTCGCCCGAACTGGCAACTTTTATTTCGGATCGTTCTATTATTTGCTGAGATCTGAGGAGTGAAAATTTCAAACTTTTCTTCGCCTGCGTCTTGCGGAGCGGCGTGGGGGTGACAGCCTGACATGACGATCCACAATCCTGAGAGAAGAAGGTGGAGGAGTCTTGGTTGGCGGTGACAGGAGTGATGGCTGGGGGTGCGTGTCTTGGGTTGTCAGGTCGGGAAGGAACCTGCGCGCTCATCTTTGCCGTCTTTTTCTTTAGCCCTTTCCTTCGCTTGTAGGATTTTGGCTTTTTTGCACTGTAACTCTTGCCCTTAGACCTGGTTACAATTACCCGGTGTTCCTCCTCGATGTGTTGCTGAATCGGCATGAAGCTCTCATCCTGACATAGATGTTGGAGATTACGTGCAGATGTTACCGTATTATCTATAGTTATTACATTCTTCTGTCTTCTTTGATCGGCTGAGTTATTCCGGCCGCTCCCTGTGGATGTTTCACTACCTGTTCCATGTGTAATTCCGGGATTTCCTCTGTGCTGTATAGTAAAGTTGTTACTAATCCCACCACATGTGCAGGGGGCATTAGCGGGTCCATATGGACAAGTGATCATTGTTCTACACTCACATGTGACACGTTCTCTAAGAGACAGGTCTGGGACAACTATGGGGGAAGTCTGTGTAGTTTTGTCTATGGAGCTACAGGAAAATGATCCGGACTGTCGGATTTCACGTAATACTCTGTCCTCCGATGACTGCAAGGTTGTTAGGAGCAGCTGGATGTTTGATTTTAGATCTGTCACTTCTGAATCTTTCTACAAAAACAAGAAGAGGTGTCACTCGAGAAGCCTCGGATACCAGAGAAAGCGCCATTTGTTCGGTCTGGAAATGATCCTCCGGGGATGAGAGCCGCGCGGGGTAATGCCGACAGGGCTTAACATTGGCTAATGGAGAGGGGGATGTCAGGAGGAATCCGTTCTTACTAAACAAATGTTCTCTTTACACCAGAGAAACCTGAGCAGATGGCAGGAACTTAGAATTTACGGCAATTTGGGTACAGGGGGTCAGCAGCGATGCCCAGCTGGCTGGAGGGATTCTGGGATGTGATTAGTACAGGAGATAGAACAACCTTTCCCGCAGAATTATGAATGTAGCTCTGGGGAATAATATAGGCTCACAATGTATACTAGGTGGGTAAGGCCCCTTTCACACTTGCGTTTTCCACGCGCGTTTTCTGCGCGTGCTTTTGAAGCGCAGAGCTTGCATTGCACTCTGACCCATTGTAACCAATGGGTCTTTTCAGACTCGCATTTTGTTTCACGCACACACGCGTTTTTTTTAAACGCGCGTTTAAATCTCGACATGCTCTACTTTTGCAAGTCACGCGCGTGAAAAACGCACCATACAAGCCTATGGAGAGGCATCAAAAACGCATCGCACACTGAGACAGCTGCAAGTCCAATGCAAGTGCAATGCGTTTTTCACGTGTCAATTGCCATAGAAAAGATAGAGCTCAGTCCTGAGTCCATTTCACGCGCGTTTTCTGCGTGTGAAAAATGCATTGAAATTGCATCAAAAACGCGCGTGAAAAACTGAGCAAAACTGAGACACTGAACAAACTCTGACTGAAAACTGATTGCACTCTGATGTAAAACTCTGATCGCACCCTGATCAAACTCTGACGTGATCTGCAACGCAAGTGTGGAAGGTGCCTAATGTAGTTACTCAGGATATACAATCAGTCACCAATAAGATTGAGGTCTGACTCAATCCTGACAATCAGCTGGGATACTCGACGCCTCTTCCCCTTCAGTATTCACCATCGTGTGATTAAGTGCTCCTTCTGGTATTGCGTTTTCCACTATGGGGCTAGTACGTCATACTATAGATGGTGCTCTTTGCCCTTGCTGTGTAGTAACTGAAGGGGGCGCATTACTTGCTGGTCACAGTGAGGATGGTCTTTGGGGAAATTTGTAAAGGCTTTTTACAGGTGGGGAAAGGAATATATCTTTTAAAAGGAAATCTACCATCAAAATCCATCCTGATAAACCAGAGATGTTACTTATAGATCCAGGTGCCGTGACTGTGGGAATCTTCTTATATCTGGTATTCATTACTCCTTACTTCTATAATCAACTTTGAAAACAATGCTGACCAGCTCTGGGCTGCGTTACCAGATCCCCTCCGTGCTGCAGTTCTGCACCCGTCCCATTTTGTGAGATTACATCAGGCAGCGGGAGAGGGGAAGTGTTGGGGGAACAAGTTAGAGGGTGAGACAGTGTAACATCGTCTGAAGCTACAGCACAAAGGGCTCTGGTAACACCCTCAGAGACCCTCAGGGTGAAGACACACATGGCGTTTTTGGGCCGTTTTTACTAAGTGCGTTTTCAGATCGTTAAAAACGCATGCGTTTTTGTCCGTTTTTCATTGCGCAATTTCGGAAAAACTGACAAAAACGGTTTTTAAAAACCGGATGCGTTTTTTAACGCATGCGTTTTTAACGATCTGAAAACGCACTTAGTAAAACAGCCCGAAAACGGCCCAAAAACGCCATGTGTGTCTTCACCCTTAGGGTGCGGTCACACGTCGCGTTTAAAAACGCATTGCTACAGCTGAAGGGAGATTTGCCTAATTAAACAGCTGTTAACACTTGCGTTTACAAAACGCAAGTGTTAACGCATGCGTTCACATCGCGGTTAACGCATGCGTTTTGTAAATGCAGGTGTTAACAGCTGTTTAATTAGGCAAATCTCCCTTCAGTTGTAGCAATGCGTTTTTAAACGCATGCAGTAAACGCGACGTGTGACCGCACCCTCAGGCTCATCACCATAATTTTAAAAGTTCATTTTCAAAGGAAGGAGGCCACAGATAACAAATATAAGAAGATACCACAGTCCCGGTGCCTGGATCTATGAGTAATGTCACTGGTTTATCAGGATGGAGTCTGATTTCCTTTAGGCTGCATTCACACGTTCCGTTAACGCATGCGTTTTTAACAATATGTTAACATTATGTTACCACATGCGTTTTGTAAACGCTATGTTGACAGCAACGTAATTAGGCAAATCTCCTCTTCTCAGCTGATCTGATGTGCTTGAAAATGCACGGGTTTACTCAAACTAAACGCAATGGGGGACATTTACTATGGCGTTTCCGCCAGTTTTGTGGCGCTCTCACCACATGTTCTGCTCTCAGACCTATTTATTAGCTGGCGGCGCCAGAAAAAGTTACTTTTTCCGTCTGCTCCGACTGTTCTCCGAAAAGGGGCGTGGCTTTGGCGGAGTGGAAACTCAGACACAATTAATATGTGTCGCAGCCATTTTTAGGCGCTGTAAACTGGCGGAAAGTAGACCAAAAGAAAACTGGTCTAGCAGGGACTGTTGGACATATTTCTGGTGCTCGGGACAGATTTTGGTCCCAGGGACAGAAAATGGTCTCGGCGCCAGAAATGTCTCTGCACAGCTCTACAATATTAAATGTGTATCTTCTTTCCCAGAGCAGGTCGGTAACAAAGCCAATGCAGACACCGACACTTTAAGTAAATGTCCCCCAATGTGTGAACACAACCTTAAACTGTTGTTAAATTGGGATTCAATTGTTGGGAGGAACCTTATATCAAAAATAAAGTTCAGACGTTGAACTCACCTGCTGTATTTTCTTTTCCAAGTTGATAATTGCTTGTTCCAGATCTGATTTCAGGGGCACAACTTTTAATATGGATTCGTGAAAGGCTGATATTTTCTCCTCCACTGAAAGACAAAAGACATCAATACATATACTAATTGCAACACAACTAGCAATCACTTTCATGTAATATATCTACGCAACACCTAAAATGCATTGAAGAAGTCTTATGCAAATGTTGAATACCCTTGCAAGCGCCCCCACGGGTGGCCTGGAGGCATTACACAATGCTCACAGAAATCAGTGGACCATTTGTGTTATTGCAGGGTATGATGACAGGTTAGATCTGGCTCACCTTGTCCTCTTACATGGTCCAAAGACTGGCAGCAACAACAAATAGAAAAAAGGCAAAGCCATCCATCAGATCCACCAAATGATCTGTGCCAAAGGGGTGGATACTCTTACCTCATTCTATGTGTAGGGACAATGATTGGACCGTTGGACCATTTTCCTTTCCTATGTGTGTATTACATTGGTCTTTTGGAGCTATTGCATTGCGGTTTCGGTCAGGGATCCTCCGCTTTAAGATTCAATTTAGGGTGATGTCACACATGGCATCCGTTTTTGACCATTTTCAATCAAGATAATTGGTAAAACCTGTAAAAAACTGATGCGTTTTTGGCATTTTGGGGTCCGTTTTTAAGCATGTGTTTTCAGTCTGTTTAAAAGCGGACCAAGAACACACTGTGGCTGCGGTCACACGTGGCGTTTTGAACCCGTTTTTGGCCTGTTTGTAAGTAGTCCGTCAAAAACATGCGTTTTTTGACCAGTTTGAATTAAGATCATTGGTAAAACCTGTCAAAAACGGATGCGTTTTCAAAAAAACCGTGTGACCGCAGCCTGTGACTGCACGATAACTGTGTTGAAGTTGCATTGATCTAGGCTCAAGCATCGGCTGACTATTATGATAATTGACAGAACTAATGCGCCCTCTACTGGTGAAAAATGAATAAACTCACTTGCTTTAGACACAGCCTCAATGCTGTCCAGTATGGACTGACATCTGAGATTTATATTTTCCTCTATATTGAAAAATGGTAATTTTAACTGGGGGAAAAAAAGAGGAAAAAGCTAAATTAATAAAAAATGTGATTATTTTAGGTTTGTGAATACTTCTTAGATTTCTTTATAGAGGATAATGTCTACTCACATCCTGCAAGGTCCCTTGAACGTTGCAAATCAACTGGTGCAAATGTTCACTAAATTAAGAGGAAAAAGAAGTTTCAATAGTTACATTTTTCTGCTTTACACTATGGGGGTCATTTACTAAGGGCCCGATTTGCGTTTTCCCGACGTGTTACCCGAATATTTCCGATTTGCGCCGATTTCGCTTGTATTGCCCGTGATTTTGGCGCACATGATCGGATTGTGGCACATTGGTGCCGGCATGCACGCAACGGAAATCGGGAGGCGTGGCCGTACGAAAACCCGATGGATTCGGAAAAACCGCCGCATTTAAAAAAAGAAAAGTGTTGCGGAGCTTGCACTTACCTTCACTAGGAATAGGCCGGTGAACTTGTGTGCGTTCCGATGCTCTTCAGCGCAGCAGTGCCATCTGGTGGAAGTCGGAGGAACTGCCTTAATGAATCTCGGCCGGACCCGAATCCACCGCAGAGAACGCGCCGCTGGATCGCGAATGGACCGGGTAAGTAAATCTGCCCCTGTATGTTCTTTCTAGTGCAAACTGCTTGCACAGATTTAACCCCTTCTCGCCACAGCCATGTACAGAGCTGTGTGACGGCTTATTTTCTGCGTAACAAATTACACTTCAAAATGATGGAATTTAATATTCCATGCCGTGTACTGGGAAGCAGGAACAAAATTCCAAATGCAGTGAAATTGGTAAAAAAGACGCATTTGTGCCGTATTCTTATGGGCTTGGATTTTACGGCTTTCACTCTGCTCCCCAAATGACATGTCTACTTTATTCTTTGGGTCGGTACGATTACGGAGATACCAAATTTGTACAGGTTTTATAATGTTTTCATACATTTACAAAAATGAAAACCTCCTGTACAAAAAATTTGGGGGGGATTTTGCCGTCTTCTGGCGCTAATTACTTTTTTATACTTTAGTGTACGGAGCTTTGGAAGGTGTTGTTTTTTGCGGCTTTTGGTGACGTTTACAATGTTATCATTTTTAGGACTGTGCAACCTTTTGATCACTTTTTATAGAATTTGTCTTTTTTTTTTTTTAAATGGCAAAAAAGTGCCATTTTCAACTTTGGGCGCGATTTTCCGTTACTGGGTTAAACTCCGGTGAAAAAACGTTATTATATTTTGTTAGTTCGGGCATTTTCGGACGCGTCGATACCTAATGTGTTTATGATTTTTACTGTTTATTTATATTTATATCAGTTCTAGGGAGAGGGTTTTTTTTTTAAATTAAATTAATTAATTTTTATTTTTACTATTTCTCAGACTCATTAGGGTACTTTAACCCTAGGTTGTCTGTACGATCCTATCATATACTGACACAGTACAGTATGGCAGTATATGGGGATTTTACTCCTCATTCATTACAATGTACTGATAGCACATTGTAATGCATGGGTTAACCCGAAGCAGCCTCGGGTCTTCAGAAGACACGAGGCTGCCATGGCGATGGATCGCCACTCCCCAATGACGTCACGGGGAGCGACGATCCTCAGAAAGATCCCTATCTAAATAATTTCAGATCCAGAAAGTGTATAGTGTTCTCATTTTTTTCATATTTAAATTTTAAATTATACTCGTTGCTATTTATATACATTACAAACTCATCCAATTCTTCATTTCTTAGCGGTAGAAAAAAGTTAAAACACATTGGCGGGGAGAACAGATGACTGTAAAATTAAGTAGAAGGGAGGGTCACTGGATATATAAATTGGGCACTTTAACACTGGGAGGGTTAAATATTGATTTTGAATTAAAATGTTTTTTTTTAAAAGAGTGCTAGGAATGGTTTTGGGGATATAGAGTTAGGCTGGATTCACACGACCGGTGCCCGCCGTACCGTAGCACGGCGGGCACACGGCAGTGCACGGCGAGAGGAGGAGGGGGAGAGCGCTGCTCACCCCCGCCCCTCTCCATAGGGATACATGGCGCACGGCGCCGTATGCCGTGAAAAAATAGGACATGTCCTATTTTTTCACGGGGTACGGAGCGGTACGGTGCCGCACGTGTGCGGCACCGTACCGCTCCCGTAGGGCGCCGCGCGCCCATTGCCGTCTATGGGGGACGTATATCGGCCGTATATACTCGGCCGTATATACGTCCCCCTTGCGGTCGTGTGAATCCAGCCTTAGTAATATTCTTTATAAATATGGACGTACACGGAACACTGTTCGTTCAAATGAACTTGCGGGGGAATGTATTATGACAAATGGTTGACATATGTTTTATAGATATGTCAATGAGAACAATATTGGTAGCATTGGGTTTATCATTGGATACATGACGCATGTAAGACATAAGATAGAATGTAAGAAATTTTGTATAAACAAAATATATAGGGGTGTAAATATAGTTTAAAAAGAAAGAAAAAAGTTTCTTTGATGCTTTGTAATAGTTGTGCTTGTTAATTGGAGAAAGCCGTTTTGATCAAACGTAAGAACTGTCTATTGGTCCGATGAGGTTATCAGGGATAAAGGAGAGAACGAATATCCCGCGGAGTAGCCTATTGGCTCAAATGGGCCCTTTAGATTGGTCTAGGACAGTGATGGCTAACCTATGGCACTGGTGCCAGAGGTGGCACTCAGAGCCCTTTCTGTGGGCACTCAGGCCATCACCAGAGAGGACTCCAGGTATATTCCTGCAGCCTCAGACAGCCCAGGACTTGCTGTGCACAGAGCTATTTTAAAGTGACAGCTGTACCTGGGACTATTTTCTGCGTTATTGGTGTCCTCATAGTACTGGTATCAATGAAAACTGTGACAGAGAAGGGAGTATAAATCACAAATTACATTTCTGTGTTGGCACTTTGCGATAAATAAGCGGGTCTTTGTTGCAGTTTAGGCACTCGGCCTGTAAAAGGTTTGCCATCACTGGTCTAGGATTACGTGAGAATAAGAGAAGGGATAGGAGGAATTGAATATCCCGCCTAATAACCCATTGGCTGCAAATGAACTTCGGTTATTGGCTTAGGGCAGTGGTGGCGAACCTATGGCACTGGTGCCAGAGGTGGCACTCAGAGCCCTTTCTGTGGGCACCCAGGCCTTCACCCCAACACAGAGTTTGCCAGATTGGACTCAAGGCTTCCTCCTGCCGTCCAAGATAGCCCAGGACTTGCCATTTTAAAGCAACATCCTTGGCTGCCGGGGCTTCATGAGGAACAAGAAGATGTTGATAGAGACAGATTATTGTTGAAGCTCCTGCTCTGGGAACCCTGATTCTTCCTCTTCAGGGGACCCTGGTGGGAAGCTACGATCTAAATTTCTCCATCATCATTCTATTGTATTGGTGAACTCATGATGCCAATACGATTGAAACCTGGGATGCAGCAGGGATCAATAGTTTACTGCTTAAATTGTCATGTTGGCACTTTGCGACATATAACTGGGTTTAGCTTGTACTTTGGGCACTCTATCTCCACGAGGTTGGCCATCACTGGCTTAGGGAGATGAGCGAGAAGAAGGTGTGAACATTTCAGACATTCCTGATAGGGACATTCATACTTCCCTGCCTTTGCAGTGATTGGAGGAAACATTAGGGCTGGAGGATTCATGAATGAACGAGGTCGCTGCGGGAGTTACCACATAACGCAGGGAGAGTACGCAATATTTAGAACGGTATGTGATTGTGAAAGGGGTAGTGTGGAATAGTAGATCATTTATGAATGAATTGTTATCGTCCTGGTTAGATACAAAAATATAAAGTAAGATATGGTATAGATAATGTTGCCTTTGTAGGTATATCTTATATTTGTGTATATATATTGACAGTCACATGTAGCGCTATTGTGTTTTGATGAAATAAAAGCTATGTACAGGCAGTCCCCAGGTTACATACAAGATAGGGTCTGGAGGTTTGTTCTTAAGTTGAATTTGTATGTAAGTCGAAACTGTATATTTTATAATTGAAGTTCTAGACAAATTTTTTTCTTTTGTCCCAGTGACAATTGGAGTTTCAAAATTTTTGCTGTAATTGGACCAAGGATTATCAATAAAGCTTCATTACAGACACATTACAGCTGATCATCGCAGTCTGGGACTATAGTAAAGCATCCAGAGAGGTCACCAGAGGTCACAGGGGGCAGAGGGGTCCATCTATAACTATGGGTTGTCTGTAAGTCAGGTGTACTTAAGTAGGGGACCGCCTGTATTTGGGATATGTGTAGAATATAAAGAGGCTCAAAGAACATTTGCCAGCAACACCCTGGAAGAAGCCGTGGTAGCGAAACCCTGGGTCGGGGGCAGAAGCGAGACTGGCGTTTGCATTGTGGATTATATATGCGCGTTTTTACCTTTGTTTGTGAGTATGTTTTTACTGAATAAACTGTAACCTGGTTGAACATACTATCGTTGCTTAAATCTTTTCCAGCAACCCGCAATATTTGTGGTGGGTGTAAAGGATGAGGAAACGCAGCGGAGCTGTCTGAATAGCGCTCTATTCTCATCAGAGTATCTTTTCATGTGGAAACAAACTCGAAAAAGATTTTAAAGAGTGGAAGCGGAAATGTGGGAATTTGTGGCGTTATCTACAGACAATAATAAGGACATTGAAGGAGCTCTGGGTCAGATTGTTTTAATTACATTGTTGTCAACGTTGTGTTTACATAAACGCATGCAATGTTAATGCATGTGCAAAACCCCTGCCAACGTGTAGGCAAGGGAGTGCTTGCGAATGAGGCCCTCCATCTGCAGTATCCCTCTAGAGGAGTCTGATCAGCTCACTTTTAGGGTAATACAGTTCTGTAAAGGCAATTAGAAGCGGTAGATTCTGCATGGACAGGCAAGGGTTAAAACTATTTAATGTTTGTCATCCAATTGTATTCTAATCTGTAAGCTGGAGTGTGATTGGAGAGCGAACACCACCTGACCAGGGTTTAATAAAAACCCCTGGACAGGAAGTGGCAAGTCCTGTTTAGGCCCAGCTCCTGACTGAGGAGCAGCTCTTGAGTTCCAGAAAGATCTTTGAGCAGGGGCTCTTACTACAGGCCTCCTAGGCCTCAGCTCTTCTTCCAGAACACACACTGAGTGACCAGGGACAGAGTATCCGTGCACCACTAGCACAGGCACGCAGAACACCCAGGACAAAGCTGCAGCTTCCAGAATTGGACACAGCTACCTCCCAGCCTGCACCTACAACCAGGCTGGTGAATCTATTCCTGAGGATCACTCTCCATGACCACTCCAGTAATGCAGACTTCTCTGATAATCCGGCTTCTGTTCTGAAATCGTTTGGCCCGTTGCCTGCAGTTGTTCCAATAAAGAACCGTGAGTTCCTTTTGCACACCGTTGCCTCAATCTGGGCCCTACACCAAGGGCGTCTCATCCATTACTCAGGGACTCATACTATGGACACTAAGGGGTTGCCCCAGGGAGATTCACTACATCAACCTCTCCCACTACATTTTCTTGCACACACCACCTGCTGGAGAGCTGCCAGGCTGTAGGACAGCCCTCCGGTCCCCTATACCAAGCACCATGACATCAGCCTGCCCTAGGCCGCACTAACCAGCCACTCCGGTATTCTGGGCCCCGGCTGCCTCTAGGCCTCAAGAAAAAGGCTAAGCCCCGGTGGGGAATCTTGCACATGTGTTAACATTTTGTTAACATGTGAGTTTGTTACCTATTTGTTAATGCATGCGTTAATATCGCATTAACTCTTGAGTTTTGTAAACACAATGTTGACACAATGTAAATCCCCTCTTCAGCTGTTTGAAAACACATGCATTAAACACAAAGTGCAACGTGTGACCACAGCGTTAGGGTGATGGCACACGTGGCGTTTTGAACAAGTTTTTGGCCCGTTTTTAAGCAGTCAAAAAACGCATGCGTTTTTGACAGGTTTGACCAATTATCTTAATTCAATCTGGTCAAAAACGCATGCGTTTTTTGGCGGACAGCTTAAAAATGGGCCAAAAACTCGTTCAAAATGCCACGTGTGCCATCGCCCATAGGAACACAATTCAAGAGCAGTAGCAGATTATTTCAGTCCGTTTAAAACGTGTGCGTTTCTGACCGTTACTATGCGTTTGGCTGCTTACAACACTGTTTATCTATTAAGATAATGGGGAAACACGGTCAAAAACGGATGCGCTTTTAAAAAGCATGCAACGTATGGGTTAGCCTCCGTGCAATCAATGCTGATTTTTCCATGCTCACATAGTGGGTGAAAATCATAGAAATGCCATCAACATAATGGGGCAGATTTACTTACCCGGTCCATTCGCGATCCAGCGGCGCGTTCTCTGCGCTGGATTCGGGTCCGGCCGGGTTTTAATAAGGTAGTTCCTCCGCCGTCCACCAGGTGGCGCTGCTGCGCTGAAAAGCATCTGAACGCGCCGGAATTCACCGAGGCCGGCTGAGTGCAGGTAAGCTCGTCCCGAGCGACACATTTTCCGTTCTTAAATGCGGCGGTTTTTGCGAATACGTCGGGTTTTCGTTTGGCCACGCCCCCCGATTTCCGTCGCGCGCATGCCGGCGCAGATGCGCCACAATCCGATCGCGTGCGCCAAAATCCCGGGGCAATTCAGGTACAATCGGCGCAAATCGGAAATTTTTGGGAAACACGTCGGGAAAAC
This sequence comes from Engystomops pustulosus, assembly GCF_040894005.1. Classification (NCBI taxonomy): domain Eukaryota; kingdom Metazoa; phylum Chordata; class Amphibia; order Anura; family Leptodactylidae; genus Engystomops; species Engystomops pustulosus. The sequence goes on along the minus strand of NC_092420.1, from coordinate 11,350,095 downwards.
GCGAATCGGGCCCTTAGTAAATGACCCCCAATGTGAGAAATCGGATTCTCGCTGCAGATTCTAAGGCCGGAATTCAAACTTTGCATTGAAAAGATTGATCCCGGCTCCTCTGCCCGTCGTCTTTCTGCAGATGCATGTCCCCGGCCTTTGTTGTTTCTTTACCTGTCGTGTTTCTCTCTGGCCCTTTTCTTGCTTTCTTCAAACTGGTCTATGATATCTTTGGGTTTTGTCAGCCCAAACTGATGGAATGCGTTCCTGTCGTTGGGGTCATCGCTGCAGAGCGGAGGCTTCATCTGGTATTTCTGATAGATACTTGGTTCACTCTGTGGACAAGATGAAGTTTTCCATGAATCCTAGTATCCTAATAGATGATGCCTGATGATGGGACCCGCATCCATATAACAATCTGCATGACTGGGAATGTATACCCATCGTGATATATGAAAGGTTTTATAAACAAGTTTTAAACTTCAGAAAATGATCCAAAATGATGAAAAGTGACCTAAGTTTCTTCACCCATATGTTCTCATGGAACGTTCCGGCTCATTACCTTCAGTCTGTTCTAAACCAATGGAAGGTAATGAGCTGAATTCTTGTATAAGAACATATGGGTGAGGAAGCTTAGGTTACTTCTCATGATTCTGGAGCACTGCCAGTTTTGGTCTTTTTGGAGATTGTGCCCCAAGAACATACCAAGGACTCTGTATTTATTCTCTATTTATTCACAAAAAGTAGTTGATAAACTTTGTGAATCCTTTGTATCACTTACAATGACAGTCATGCATCAGAGCGTGTATGATAATATGGAGCTGCATTATCCTGCAGGCTTCAAAGCTGAAATCTCTAAGCACCCCCTGTGTGTTCAGTCTGCTCAGACCTTGTTCTGGTTTGGTTTATATTGCGGAAAGTATAATATTTACAATTAAAAAAAAAACTAAACTAAGTAAAATAAAAAAATAAAAAGCATTAAGGGGTTCATCTAAGCGTGTTGACTATTTCTAATGTCTAAAAGAAGAATAGTGAGTGCAGCTCTGGGGTATAATACAGGATGTAACTCAGGATCAGTACAGGATAAGTAATGTCATGTATGTACACAGTGACTGCACCAGCAGCAGAATAGTGAGTGCAGCTCTGGGGTATAATACAGGATGTAACTCAGGATCAGTACAGGATAAGTAATGTCATGTATGTACACAGTGACTGCACCAGCAGCAGAATAGTGAGTGCAGCTCTGGAGTATAATACAGGATGTAACTCAGGATCAGTACAGGATAAGTAATGTCATGTATGTACACAGTGACTGCACCAGCAGCAGAATAGTGAGTGCAGCTCTGGAGTATAATACAGGATGTAACTCAGGATCAGTACAGGATAAGTAATGTCATGTATGTACACAGTGACTCCACCAGCAGCAGAATAGTGAGTGCAGCTCTGGAGTATAATACAGGATGTAACTCAGGATCAGTACAGGATAAGTAATGTCATGTATGTACACAGTGACTCCACCAGCAGCAGAATAGTGAGTGCAGCTCTGGGGTATAATACAGGATGTAACTCAGGATCAGTACAGGATAAGTAATGTCATGTATGTACACAGTGACTCCACCAGCAGCAGAATAGTGAGTGCAGCTCTGGAGTATAATACAGGATGTAACTCAGGATCAGTACAGGATAAGTAATGTCATGTATGTACACAGTGACTCCACCAGCAGCAGAATAGTGAGTGCAGCTCTGGAGTATAATACAGGATGTAACTCAGGATCAGTACAGGATAAGTAATGTCATGTATGTACACAGTGACTGCACCAGCAGCAGAATAGTGAGTGCAGCTCTGGAGTATAATACAGGATGTAACTCAGGATCAGTAATGTCATGTATGTACACAGTGACTGCACCAGCAGCAGAATAGTGAGTGGAGCTCTGGAGTGTAATACAGGATGTAACTCAGGATCAGTACAGGATAAGTAATGTCATGTATGTACACAGTGACTGCACCAGCAGCAGAATAGTGTGTGCAGCTCTGGTGTATAATACAGGATGTAACTCAGGATCAGTACAGGATAAGTAATGTCATGTATGTACACAGTGACTGCACCAGCAGCAGAATAGTGAGTGCAGCTCTGGTGTATAATACAGGATGTAACTCAGGATCAGTACAGGATAAGTAATGTCATGTATGTACACAGTGACTGCACCAGCAGCAGAATAGTGAGTGCAGCTCTGGAGTATAATACAGGATGTAACTCAGGATCAGTACAGGATAAGTAATGTCATGTATGTACACAGTCACTGCACCAGCAGCAGAATAGTGAGTGCAGCTCTGGGGTATAATACAGGATGTAACTCAGGATCAGTACAGGATAAGTAATGTCATGTATGTACACAGTGACTGCACCAGCAGCAGAATAGTGAGTGGAGCTCTGGAGTGTAATACAGGATGTAACTCAGGATCAGTACAGGATAAGTAATGTCATGTATATACACAGTGACTGCACCAGCAGCAGAATAGTGAGTGCAGCTCTGGAGTGTAATACAGGATGTAACTCAGGATCAGTCATGTATGTACACAGTGGGGCTTATTTACTAAGGGTTCGCGGATCGCATTACCATCGGACTTCCCACCTTTTTGGGATTTGCACTGTGACAGGTATTTTGAAGGGATTGTGGCGCAGTGGTGCCGGCTTTCATGCAACAAATGGGGGGGGGGGCGCGTCGGATGATCTGACTGAGCGCAGGATTTAAGACTAAAATTGTGTCGCAAGACAATGCACTTACATGCACCGGGAAGAAGAAGGTGAACTCTGGTGGACCTGAGCGGGGAAGCGACACATGCAGGATATCGGGCGCACAATCTTAGTGAATCGCGGCACAGTGCATTATCGTCGGACAATGCACTTTCGGGATCTCCTCCGGACGGGTAAGTAAATGTGCCCCAGTGAGTTCAGTAAATAAATACATGTAGCACTCTTCATCTGGTTGTAACATTTTAGGTACATCTAAGTGTCCATCACATTGTGGTCATGCCCAGTGCGGGCAGCAGGTGGCGCTGTGTATCTGGATATGTTGCAGTGATATGTTTGTGTCTGTGTGTGTTATGTAATTCTATGAGACTGAATAACTTATTGTACTGGATTAACCTCGTTGCTGATTGATGCATACAAGTTCCTCCGCCATCATGTTACATTGTATCCATAACTAGATCTCCTTAATTTGCTCTAAATCAATGTTTTACGCTGTCGCCTGCCCCCATCACCTGCTCGCCTCGTTATAAGATTATTACTTACATCCTGGGAATTTTGATTGGAGTTTTTCTGATATCTTGTCTGTGAGGCATAATCCAGGGATCCCTGCTGAGAGCCATCAGGGCAAAACTGGGAACTGAAGAGGAACTGGGAGTCGCTGAGGCTCGAGTGTTCGCTCTGCGCAGGATTTCGGTTTGCAGATTTACTAATCCTGTAACAATCCATCATTTGTGCATTAATATATATTAAATAATACTTATATGTGGTATATTTTTTGCATTGTTGAAGCACATAAGCGACTGACGGTGCTCAGCAAGACTTCAAAAATGGAGCAGTCACATTGTAGCAGGTTAGGAAGACGACAACTGTCTTCCTAAAACAGTGCCACACCTGTCCACAGGCAGTGTGTGGTATTGCAGCCCGCCCCCATTTACTTCAGTGGAGCTGAGCTGCAATACTAGATAACACATGGCCTAAAGAAACTGTTTCGTTAAAAAAAAGGATATGTTTTTGACAATCCTGGACGATCCCATCAATCTAAACAGAGGACCCCCATTATCCGTGGGGATCCTAGCATCCATCTTGTGAATAGATGACAAGTGTTGGCCATTTATGACCTTCATATGGCTTGTATTCTGCTGTGTATAGCAGTTTTCCCCTATGCAGGATCTATGTGTAATTCTCAGGTATCTCAGAGCAGGGGTACACAAGTTGAGCCTCTTGCCTCAGACAGTATCAACTGCAGCAAGATGTAGGGAAGAATTAGGGGTGCAGTCACCTAATACAAAGCAGGAACTGACACTCAAAAATAGTCACGCCCAATGTCAGCATAGGTGTGAGCCGCTGCATGGAAAACCCACTTGCTAAAAAAATAACCTGTTATATAACTACTACTATAGGACTGTACACTGGAGACTATATGCTATGATGTCTCCCATACACAGAAACTCTCTCTTACTCAGAACCTGCAGCTGGGTCATATAGAGCATCACAGAGAACTCCTGATGTGAACTAATGGGAATTAGCTACTTGCGGTGAGATAGAAAACTTACTATTAGCCGCAGCTGACTCTGACTGTGCCCGTATCTATCCTTTCTCACTCATATAGAGCATTATAGAGAAGTACTGACCTGAAGTGATGTGAATTAGTTACGTTAGGTGAGATAGAAAACTTACGATATGCTGAAACTGCCTCTGACTGTGCTTGTATCTCTTATCTTTTCCTCAGAAACATCAGCAGGATCATATGGAGCATTATAGAGAAGTACTGATGTGAACTAAGGGGAATTAGCTTATTAGGGTGAGATAGAAAACTTACTATTAGCCATAGCTGGCTCTGACTGTGCCTGTATTTATCCTTTCTCACTCATATAGAGCATTATACAGAAGTACTGTTGTGAACTACTGTAAATTGGCTTATTAGGGCGAGATAGAAAACTTACTATTAGCCATAGCTGGCTCTGACTGTGCCTGTATTTATCCATTCTCACTCATATAGAGCATTATACAGAAGTACTGTTGTGAACTAATGTGAATTGGCTTATTAGGGCGGGATAGGAAACTTACTATTAGCCATAGCTGCTTATGACTGTGCCTGTATCTATCCTTTCTCACTCATATAGAGCAAACTACTGACCTGAACTTATTGGAATTAGTGATTTGGTGGTGAAATAGAAAACTTACTATTAGCTGCAGCTGCCCCTGACTGTGCTTGAATAGATTATAGAAAAGTACTGACTTGAACTGATAAGACTTAGTTACTTGAGTTGAGATAGTAAACTTACTGTTGGCTGCAGCTGCCTCAGATTGTTCCTTTATCTCTCCTTTCTCCCTCAGAAGTATCAGCAGAATCATATGATACGTTACAGAGAAGCACTGACCTGCACTAGGGGTTAGTTGGAAAACTTACTAATAACTGCAGCAGCATGTTTTCATGTGTATGGGAGCATGTAATATAATACTTTAGTGAGCTTTTTTGGGGGGATATTGATGTATACGAATGAGTCAAAAATATGCATTTACAGGATAATCGCTCTAAACCTTTTTGGCTGCTCTGATTATCTGAATTGGGGCCAAATTTAGATTTTGGTAACACTTTTTAACCTACATCATCTTATGTCCAAATCATGAAACAAACTGAATAATAAATGAAGGTCGTCGCGTGTCCTTAGCGTTTGTGATGAACAGATGTGACAAAAATTTGCCCTCAGCATCCGGTGTCGGAGTCGCTTCCTTCAGCAGAGACTTATGTGACGGTCGCCATGAGAAACAAGCGAAACCCACGAGGCCGAGGCTCCAAATCCTTTTATTTCCATGAATTAAACCTGATGCTGTAGCAACTGGAAAAATAAATTGCATTATAAATACAGAATCCGCCTCACCCGGCTCCGGGAGGAACGCTGAACATGTCTTTGATGTTCCAAACATTCAGATTCATTTTTTTTCGGGCCTGGAGGAAAAGTAAATAAATGAAGAAAGAAAATCGGTTATTTCCGGATAAAACTTACACATCCATTAGTATCCGGGGACAATAGTAAGACGCCTGCGGACGTAATATAGACTATGGAATATGTAACGCTGGGAAATATCCTTCTACCTGTCTATAAATTATACTTCCGATGTCAGAACCTGATGATTGTACGCAGATAAGCGGCACCAAATGTGGGAACTGCTTATCTCATCCGCTTTGTGGCAGCCATCATTATCAAAAACACCCCAGAACTTCATTATACACTCCTAAGTTACCGGGGAGCATCATAAAATATACCACTGCTGCATTATCTGGTGTATCTATCCTTAAGGCATGTATAATGAGGTTCTGCAGCAGCTGATGTGTATATAATAAGGTTCTGCAGCAGCTGATGTGTGTATTGTGAGGTTCTGCAGCAGCTGTGTTGGGTATTATGAGTTTCTGCAACAGTTGAGGTGTGTATTAAGCGGTTCTGTAGCAGCTGTGGTGTGTATTATGAGGTTCTGCAGCAGCTCATGTGTGTATTATGAGGTTCTGCAGCAGCTCATGTGTGTATTATGAGGTTCCGCAGCAGCTCATGTGTGTATTATGAGGTTCCGCAGCAGCTGTGGTGTATTATGAGGTTCCGCAGCAGCTGTGGTGTGTATTATGAATTTCTGCAACAGTTGAGGTGTGTATTAACGGTTCTGCAGCAGCTGAGGTTTTGAGGTCCTGTAGCAGATGAGGTGTGTATTTTAACTAGAGCACTTGAGGTGCATTTTATGAAGTTCCGCAGCAGCTGAGGTATTTATTATAACTGGAGCAGTTCAAGTGTGTATTATGATGTTCTGCAGCAGATTAGGTAGGTTTTTTTCTGTTCTGCAGCAGTTTAGTTATGTTTTATGTTTTATGCAGTTCTGCAGCAGCTGAGGTGTGTATAATTAGAAAAAGATCACCTCAAATTTCTATTACTACATATTATAGTTATCAGGTTTTTTTTTAACCCCAGTACCACAGAAATGTAAAGTCCACACAGGGGTCCTGACATAATAGTTGTGTGTTGGGTTGTTTCACACAATACAGACATTTCTGTGAAAGAAACATCCTAGAAGTCTCTTCTCTATCCACCAGTCTTGGCCACACAGTCTCCATCCCAGCTACTCACAGCTAGTGACAGAAGACGCCACAATCAGTTCTGACAGACATTTACAGAGCCAAGTTCAGAGAGGGAAAACTAGGGCTTCCCAACCAACCAATCACATCATGGCTTACTTTTGCTGACCTTCCCTTTCATCATCAAAGCTGCAATCTCATTGGTTACCAGGGGCAATACCACAGCTGTCCTTTTCAAACATGAACTCACACATTTAAAATGGCTTCAAGTGAATAAAATGGCCGCCGAAACGCTCACTTTACCTCAAATCACAGATAGTAAAGATTAACCATATTACATGACAGGATTATTGATTGAGGTTTATGACAATGACACAATAGCCTATTTTTTTAAGTAAATATAGAAGTGAAAGTGGATAATATTATGTGATATCATGTCCGCTGCTTCTAGGAGAGATGCCAATATGTTTTGGAGAAAGAATTTACAACTACAGATGTGTGCCATGCAATGCTCAATGTCTGCCTGTCACTTTTATGTTAATATGGTAGTTTACCTCACATAAAAATCTAAGGAAATGTTGTGTGTCAGGATTAAAACCATTTTGCAATTTAATGTCGGCCATGACTTTAGGATGACTGATAGTCCAACCTCCACATCACTAGTAGTGGTTTCAGTCAGGTAAATTTAAATTGCTGCTGTGATGTCACAGGTATTTGTCTATCAAGATCCGTGACATCACAAATGGGTCGCTGTTTTCCGCCACTGTGACATCACAAGCTTTTTTCAGTCACATATTCCTTTGTAAATAAATGAGTGGGTTTCTGACAGGTAAAACACGACTGTATCATCATAACTGTGTTCGTATAAGATGAGTGGGTTTCAGTCATGTTTGTCAATGTGATGTCACAAGTAATTTTCAGTCAGGTGAGCCGCTGTGACATCACAGTTGGGTTTCAGGTCAACTTATCAAACACATGAGGTAATTGTGATGCTAATTGTATATTGGTGAGATAAGCGACTGTGACATGGCAAGCATATCATACACAGACATGCAATATCACACTGTGATATCATAAGTTGTCATGTGAGCTGCTATGACATCACAATTAAGTCTTTTCATCACAAGTAAATTTCGTTTAGCTATGCAGCTGTGACATCAGCACTGGGTGTGGGTCAGTTGTGACATCTGTAATGTAATATTACAATATTAACTATTTATATTAACTGCAGAGGCTACTGGGGCGTGGAGTAGCCTCTGCAGTTAATTTACATATTACTAAAATAAAGGTTTGAACCAATTAGGTTAAATTCCGGGATTATTAAATTACAGATTAGAGCAAAGGCAGGCAGGAGAAATCTGCTATCAGATACACTTGTGGTGATAGATTCTTCATGGTAGATTTCCTTTAAATGTATCTTCTTGCAAGTTACCAGTCTAATGATTGGTTGCCCCACCCCCCTGAAAGTTCTATAACATAGAGATTATCAATTTTCTCTCTCTGCCTGGACTTCTGGATCTTAGTTTGAAAACTTGGTCATTGTCTTTTGACTGATTTTTACTTATTCTAGGTTCCTGTGTCTCTGTATGCGGCAACCACAGAGATTGTTGTTGTGCTGCTGTAGCAGCGGAGTCACCCTGGCTCCATAGAAAATTCTGTCCAGCAAGCTAACCACACTGGTCCACACTGACGTTCCTGCCAGCCAACAGCACTCACTTCTACCACAGCCAGCCAATCTACAGCCCTACTAGCCCCTACTAGCCGGCTTTTTGGTGCTGATTGGATGAACCCAAGGCTCCCGTGACACCTGCAGCCACTCGGGTTCCCGTCTTCTGCTTCCCCCATAATAATCCACACCACATGTCATGTACTAGCATCATATGCATAACATGGATTCTCGCAACAAATCATCATCTCAGCAACAATGAAATCTACATATCTGTCTGCACAAGCCGTGCTTTTCATCTTCATCCTGTGCTTCTTCTCCTTCTCACGTGTCACAGTTTCCTCAAAGATAATTACAAGGAATATTTAATGCACTTATCTCCTCACTGTAATCATCATATCAATGCTCCGAGCCCACAAAAGCATAAAATATACATTTACAAAATTCTAATGTGGAACTTCTCCGTATAGAGGTGTATAACGTTATAACTGGCCAGTGTGTAATATCAGTGCAAGTATAGGGGTTCATCGAGACAAAGAATGTGACCACCCTTTACAGTAAGTACTACAAAAGCAAAGCTTGGCCTTAAAGGTGATGTTCATCTCTCTACACACCATGTTAGACCATTTTGATCATGTATTTAGGTTTTTTCTATTGTTTTTGCAGTTTCTGATGAGTCTTGATCTGATTTATATTTTAGAGGGAAAGGAGCCCATGGATAAGAAAATTCCAGAAGATTACTACAGTCACGGTGTCTGGATCTATGAGTAAGTGCCCTGGTTTATAAAGCTTGATTTCTATAGAATATTTCCTTTTCAATCACTCTGCCTGATCATGGAGAGAACTGAGCTTCAAGACTGCTGCATAGTTCTCTCTAGCACTTACCAAAATCAACAGTGCAGGGACCCATTGACTCATTGCTTACCAACATGGACACCCCCATGTGTTCAATAAGTCCTTATAATTGAGTAGTATAGCATCCAAGGTTCCCGAATATGTATAATAGTAATGTGTAATAAGAGTCTATAGGACCATAGGATACAGCAGATAATGACTAATGTAGTGGACTATGTAAGGTTTATATGTAGTCTGTAACCAGAGAGACATGTCAGTTTTCATTGGAGCTGTGTACATGAAATAGTAAGAAACTTAAAATTCAGGCATCATAATCAGCTGCTTTGTATTTATTACCCTTTATATATACAGAGGGCTTATGAAATGTGTATTTACACACATATCCATTGCCTGGTGTAATCTCCATTTGTCATGTTGGAACTTGTCATCGTATTGTTTTGTGTCCGTCCAGTATGTGAACACATTAGCCTGAAAATATGTGATAGAGGAAGCATTGATCTGTGTGTTGTGACAACGGCAGGTCCGGGTGCCCGAGGGCCGCCTGTACACATCAGTGACATTATTTAAGGTGTGACTGATCTATAGCCTCCAGCACTGAAATCAATCCTGGCTACAAGAGCAGAGGCCTGGTACACGGGGGAATCCTGCACATATTACTACACCTTATACTTCATGTCTCTGGATTACAAAAACCGCAATAATATAAACTACAGAATCTATTATTATGTATCTGTCTATGTAACCATGTTATTTACTAACTACCTAATTACTAATTATATCTACATAACTTTAAGGTTTCTTATTTATTATCTATCTATCCATGATTGTATCTATTTATATCTATCTTCAAAACATGTATACAAAACTTCTTTCCAGTAATTGCAGTGAGAGATCCTGTTTAAAATGATGAATTAGGTGTCATTGGAACTGTCAATATGTGGAATAGCCGAGCTCAGGCGCTGGTGACAGCAGGGACAGCAGAGAGCTCAGGCGCTGGTGACAGCAGGGACAGCAGAGAGCTCAGGCGCTGGTCACAGCAGGGACAGCAGAGAGCTCAGGCGCTGGTCACAGCAGGGACAGCAGAGAGCTCAGGCGCTGGTCACAGCAGGGACAGCAGAGAGCTCAGGCGCTGGTCACAGCAGGGACAGCAGAGAGCTCAGGCGCTGGTCACAGCAGGGACAGCAGAGAGCTCAGGCGCTGGTCACAGCAGGGACAGCAGAGAGCTCAGGCGCTGGTCACAGCAGGGACAGCAGAGAGCTCAGGCGCTGGTCACAGCAGGGACAGCAGAGAGCTCAGGCGCTGGTCACAGCAGGGACAGCAGAGAGCTCAGGCGCTGGTCACAGCAGGGACAGTAGAGAGCTCAGGCGCTGGTCACAGCAGGGATAGTAGAGAGCTCAGGCGCTGGTCACAGCAGGGACAGTAGAGAGCTCAGGCACTGGTCACAGCAGAGACAGCAGAGAGCTCAGGCACTGGTCACAGCAGAGACAGCAGAGAGCTCAGGCACTGGTCACAGCAGAGACAGCAGAGAGCTCAGGCACTGGTCACAGCAGAGACAGCAGAGAGCTCAGGCACTGGTCACAGCAGAGACAGCAGAGAGCTCAGGCACTGGTCACAGCAGAGACAGCAGAGAGCTCAGGCACTGGTCACAGCAGAGACAGCAGAGAGCTCAGGCACTGGTCACAGCAGAGACAGCAGAGAGCTCAGGCGCTGGTCACAGCAGGGACAGTAGAGAGCTCAGGCACTGGTCACAGCAGAGACAGCAGAGAGCTCAGGCGCTGGTCACAGCAGGGACAGCAGAGAGCTCAGGCGCTGGTCACAGCAGGGACAGCAGAGAGCTCAGGCGCTGGTCACAGCAGGGACAGCAGAGAGCTCAGGCGCTGGTCACAGCAGGGACAGCAGAGAGCTCAGGCGCTGGTCACAGCAGAGACAGCAGAGAGCTCAGGCACTGGTCACAGCAGAGACAGCAGAGAGCTCAGGCGCTGGTCACAGCAGGGACAGCAGAGAGCTCAGGCGCTGGTCACAGCAGGGACAGCAGAGAGCTCAGGCGCTGGTCACAGCAGGGACAGCAGAGAGCTCAGGCGCTGGTCACAGCAGGGACAGCAGAGAGCTTCAAGAAGGGTCTAGATGCTATAAATAACATTGATGGTTATATTATATAGAATTGTTTCCCCTAAATCCCCTCCTCATCCAATCCCTTCCCTTCCTTGGTTGAACTTGATGGACAGGTGTCTGTGCATAGCAGTGCAATGTTACGTCATCAAAAGCCTGTTATGTTATCTTTGTATTTACATGTCCATGTAATCTCTTGTATGTAGGGGAAACAACATGAGATTTTAAGACCTGGAATCACTACCACAGATCTACTAGTAGACATAAACAAAAAGACCTTCCTGCACTTAGACATTTTGGAGAAGCAAAATATACAACTTGAATTTTGTCTTATAGATCATATAGCGTATTTTTCGGACTATAAGGCGCACAAAAGATCCTTTGATTTTCTCAGGTGCGCCTTATAGTCCTTACAGCTGCCTTGAATTGTGCACAGGTCTGCTACCTGCTGGTCATTCATCCTCATAATCAGGTGCGCCTTATACTCCGGTGCGCCTTATATATGAACTTAGACGTTTTAGCAGGCATTTATGATCTGGTGTCCTTAAGTAGGGGACCGCCTGTATATATAGATCTATTTCATATCTATCTCTCTCACTTGTATATGATCCATGTCTATCTATGACTTGTTATTCATCCTGTTATCGTTGCCTCCTTTCACACATATGTCAGTGTGTGCCCCCTGTGCCCGCTGTATAATGACACCATAGTCCTCCTGGTAATTACAGTCTCGCTGTGACTTCTCCGGCGCTGCGGGTGGTTTGTGTGGATGTCGTGTCCTGTGATATCCGAGCAGATTCTCTCATTTACAGCTATTATATTGAGAGTCCCGGTGCTACCATTGTCATTAGTTTCTCCCTGTGGTGGTTTTAGTGACTTCTCACATATCACAACTCTCCATTGTATATGGCTATATAAGTCTCTTTCTGTTCCTGGGCTGTAACCAGCAAATTACAGCCTTGTACCGGGACATTTATAGTCATAGAAGTCATATTCATGGAAAATTGCTATAAAGAGACATGTGATATCTGTAGTCTGCATCTGTTACCGGGTTTTACAGAGACATTTCATTTACAGACTTTCTAATAATCCTAAAACATGACCCCTATGGTGCCCATTAAGGGGGCAATAAAATGTCTGGATATCGGACTGCAGGGTCAGGAAGATGTCACTTCCATGGGGTCGCAGGTCCCATTTTCAGGGGACAACACAGGAAGTGAAGTCCCCAGGAAAGCAAGAGAATTATGGGGGTCATTTAATAAGGGCCCGAATCGCGTTTTTACGGCAGGTTACCAGAATATTCCCGGTTTGTGACGATTTTCCCTGAATTTCCCCGGGTTTTTGGCGCACGCGATCGGATTGTGGTGCACCAGCGCTGGCGAAAACCCGACGGATTCGGAGAAACCGCCGTATTTTTTTTAAAAAAAGTGTTGCTTACCTGCACCCAGCAACGGATCGGGAACTCCGGCGGACTTCAGCGCAGCAGCGACACCTGGTGGATGTTGGAGGAACTGCCTTAGTGAATCACCGGAAGACCCGAATCCACCGCAGAGAACGCGCCGCTGGATCGCGAATGGACCGGGTAAGTAAATCTGCCCCAATGTCTTTTGGTGTAAGGAGGCCACTCATTGGATGAAGCACGTCCCATGATTCCCTGAAACTTCTGGCCAGACACAAGACCAAAATCTAGTATGTTTTCCGACCAACCCCCCTGGAAGAATATGGAAAACCCCTTTAACTCTTAACTGTCTCTAAACAGTAGAAGGAGCTGCTTCTGCCTCTAGCCTGTTTATGGTAACACCACAGATCACACAAATCCCATATTAATGATCTGTCCTAAGAGGAAATTTGTAATGTCTATGGCCCAGAAAACCCCTTTAAAGGAAATCTACTATCAAATTTGGGCATAATAATAAAACAGGGGAAATTACTCATAGATCCAGACATTGTGACTGTGGTATTATTCTTATATTTGTTATCCATGGGATGCTTCCTTCTAAAATCAACTTTAAAAAATTATGCTAATGAGCCTGAAGGATCTTCCCAGAGCCCCTCCATGCTGTAGAGTCATAGGTTACACCGTCTCCCCCCTTCCCCCTGCTTCTTCAGCACTTGCCCCTCCGTCTGCCTGATGTTATCTCACAGTGGGAAGGGGGATGTACTCCAGCACAGTGTAACAGCTTGTGAAGCTACAACACGGAGGGGCTATGGTAACGCCTCCTTTGACTTATTAGCAAAAAAGTTGATTTTAGAAGGTAGGAGGCCATGGATAACAAAATATAAGAAGATACCACAGTCCCGGTGCCTGGATCTATGAGTAATGTCCCTGGTTTATCATGATGGATTCTGAAGGTAGATTTTCATTAAATATGTCCTAAAGGTAAATTGTGTTGAGATCTGATCTATTATGATGAACTAAATGGAAGCTAATACAATTTGGTCTAATTATTCTTTATATAGAGGACAACACAAGTGTTACAGGGACTAACAGGGTTGGATCATCCTTAGGCTTAGTACATATAGTATGATTGTAGCTACAGGCTCCAGATATTGAACGAGACTCTGTTATCTCGGCGTCTTTGATGTTCGGGTGTAGAAGCAAACAAGACTCTGTCACTCTTCATCCATCCATCTCGGCATCTGCACTTGTTATACTGACATCGACTCCACCAATTTTGACCTCTCTCGGCATCCGTAGTTGTAGTTCACTTGTACTCCAGTCGAAATATCTGTTTGACCCTTTCAGGCAGCCGTATTTGTAGTCCGGAGCTCAGATTATCGTAAGAGAATAATCGGAATTTTATACAGTTTTATACAGATTTATACATTTTATAGTTTGTATAGTTGCAGGAAAAATAGGATAATCAATACACTTACTTTTTTACTCAAGTTCTAATTACAGTGGCGTAACTAGGAAAGGCAGGGCCCCATAGCGGATTTCTGAATGGGGCCCCACTCGCCCCACAGCATATAAACATCACATATGCAAACACATTTAGAGCATATACACATCACAAATACATACATACAGCATAATCACACCAAATATCCCAGATGTTGGGGGCCCCCTGACATTGTGGGCCCCATAGCAGCTGCTATGGCTGCTACCCCTGTAGTTACGCCCCTGGTTCTAAACAATCGCATGTTGACAGATGAACCCGGGAGATGCCTGGGAACTTCCGGTCCACTTCCGGTAACGGGACCTTGAACGTGATATATTGTTTGTCCATGATAATATAGGTATGAACCGGAAGAAGCGCTTGGTCAAAGCTCGAAACGCGTTGTTCTCTTTTTTATTTTTATTATATTTTATTTATTTTTATTATTTTTATTATATTTTAGGTAATTTTATCTCCTTTTTTTGGTAAATAAATCATCTCTCACTTAAAAACGTGACCGACCTAGCGTTCCAAAACCTACTATTTCCCGTGGGGAATACAAGATAGTGAACCATCATGTTCATTTATCAACTTTATTGTACACGGCAGTCCCATACAAATCGCTAAAACAACAGTGTACAGGCGGTCCTCTACTTAAGGACACCCGACTTACAGACGACCCATAGTTACAGACGGACCCCTCTGCCCACTGTGACCTCTGATGAAGCTCTCTGAATGCTTTACTATAGTCCCAGGCTGCAATGATCAGCTGTAAGGTGTCTGTAATGAATCTTTATTGATAATCTTTGGTCCAATTACAGCAAAATATGTTGAAACTCCAATTGCCACTGGGGCAAAAAAATTTTTTGTCTGGATCTACAATTATAAAATATACAGTTTCGACTTACATACAAATTCGACTTAAGAACAAACCTACGGACCCTATCTTGTATGTAACCCGGGGACTGCCTGTATATCCTAGAACAGACTATTCTTCTGTGGATTCCGCAAGAGGTTTATTCTCTTTACAGCAGCTACAATGTTGCCAGCTAAAAAAAAAAAATTCTATAGTTGATCACTCCCTACTGTTCCCGTTGCCTGGCAACCATGTCAACAGTAGCGAAGTAACGTATTCACAGTGCGGGGAAACAAAATAGACAGGAGCCTTCCCGGTGTCAAGAGGAATTACTTCAAAATAAGGATTTGTATGTGGGCTCTGGACATAGGGCGATGCCCGAGGCAATTACTGGATCCTGGGTAAAGATACGGTTTTTACTACTTTTATTTTTTTTTTTCCTTTGTGATCACATAAGCCGGGGTTATAGAGAGCGTAAGCTGAAGCTGGGCTCAGGAGATGATGGGAGTTGTAGTTCACAGATCACTGCCCCTGGAGCTATGCCACTGGCTGACAGAGATGAAGAAGTAACATCTCTGCTACATTGTATCTGTACATCTGGTGTTTCTTATTTGATATTGATCCAAGGTGTAAAATTCACTTTTGCAGATAGTTTCCAACTTCGATCTCATGTGTGTAAAGATTTAGACTTGTCTAAAGGAGGTTTTAGTAGTCGCTGACAATATCATGGGCATTGCTACTACAAGGTTGTATTGTTATAAGCTCCAGACATCTTATAAGAAATCCGCCAAATCTTCCTATTTTGGCAGGTTCTTATATTCCTCGTGACTGTCCCCAAACACCTATCTTACAGCATATAATGGGGAGGTGTGGATTGGGAAGGTATTGGGCAGCAGATGTTCCATTTCAGAAAATAAATACAGGCGGTCCCCTACTTAAGAACACCTGACTTACATATGACCCCTAGTTACAAACGGACCTCTAGATTTTGGTAATTTACTGTACTTTAGTCCTAGGCTACAATAAACAGCTATAACAGATATCAGAGGTGCCTGTAATTAAGATTTATTGTTAGTCCTGGTTCTTATGACAACCCAACATTTTTAAAATCCAATTGTCACAGAGACCAAAAAAATTATGCCTGGGGTTACAATAATAAAGTATACGGTACCGACTTACATACAAACTCAACTTAAGAACGAACCTACAGAACCTATCTTGTATGTAACCCGGGGACTGCCTGTATTATTGTTTGTATAATGAAAAGTTATAACATTTTCCAGTATACTTTGCGTGTCAAATCCTCATGGTTTTCTAGATCTCTGCTTGTTGTCATTCTGTAGAAAGGTTCTATGTTTACTTCCAGAGGATAAAGATCTGTCCCTCATCATGTGATTTCGCACAGGTGCACGGCTTGTTATATCCCTGGTCATGTGATGTCACACAGGTGCACGGCTTGTTATATCCCTGGTCATGTGATGTCACACAGGTGCACGGCTTGTTATATCCCTGGTCATGTGATGTCACACAGGTGCACGGCTTGTTATATCGCTGGACATGTGAGGTCACACAGGTGCACGGCTCATTATATCCCTGGTCATGTGATGTCACACAGGTGCACGGCTTGTTATATCGCTGGACATGTGATGTCACACAGGTGCACGGCTCATTATATCCCTGGTCATGTGATGTCACACAGGTGCACAGCTCGTTGTATCCCTGGTCATGTGATGTCACACAGGTGCACGGCTCGTTGTATCCCTGGTCATGTGATGTCACACAGGTGCACGGCTTGTTATGTATCCCTGGTCATGTGATGTCACACAGGTGCACGGCTTGTTATGTATCCCTGGTCATGTGATGTCACACAGGTGCACGGCTTGTTATGTATCCCTGGTCATGTGATGTCACACAGGTGCACGGCTCATTATATCCCTGGTCATGTGATGTCACGCAGGTGCACGGCTCGTTATATCCCTGTGTGACATCACCTGACCAGGTATATAACGAGCCGTGCACCTGTGAGACATCACATGACCAGCGATATAACGAGCCGTGCCCCTGTGTGACATCACATGACCAGGGATCTAACGAGCTGTGCACCTGTGTGACATCACATGACCGGGGATATAACATGCCCCACAAGCCCCCACCTTCTAAACTCATAGAGACCTATCCCCTCGCTCCGAGCCCCAGTCATGCTGGCCTCCACCCACTCTGTTCGGGGGTTCCAGCACTTCCTATAATGTCTCTGCCAGAAGACCTCTGACTTTGGAGGTGATTTTAGGAATCAGTCCCTTGTCATCGGGGTCTATTCTGATTATTGGCAAGTTGTCCTATGTTATTGTGTATAATGAGAGCAATAAAGGTCACAATGCAATTTAAAGTAGACGTCATATGTTCTGTGTAGATGATGGGGATCGGGTCTTCCAGAATCGTGTCCTGTATCAGTCCCATCCTGACGCTACCATACAGATTATATATAGAAAACTAGGGAAACCAGGCAGCAAGTGAATCAAGTATCATCTTCCCCATCATGTGACTGATCGCTATTGCGCCGATCATATTGGGGGTCATTTACTAAGGGCTCGAATCGCGTTTTCCCGACGTGTTACCCGAATATTTCCGATTTGCGCCGATTGTACCTGAATTGCCCCGGGATTGTGTCGCACGCGATCGGATTGTGGCGCATCGGCGCCGGCATGCGCGCGACGGAAATCGGGGGGCGTGGCCGAACGAAAACCCGACGTATTCGGAAAAACCGCCGCATTTAAAACCCGAAAAAGTGTCGCTTGGTGACCGCTTACCTTCACCTGGTCCGAGGTGGTGCATTCCGGCGCGTGGAGATGATTTTCAGCGCAGCAGCGCCACCTGGTGGACGGCGGAGGAACTACCTTCTTAAATCCCGGCCGGACCCGAATCCAGAGCAGAGAACGCGCCGCTGGATCGCGAATGGGCCGGGTAAGTAAATTTGCCCCATTGTCTCTACTTCTGTAACTTCTATACATTTTATTTGCATAATTTTCTTTGCAAATCTACAATTACATAAAGTTGCGGAGAATAAAGAGCAAGTCCCACCGAGATCTTATTATACAAAGCCTGAAAAATGGAAAGGAGATGAGTAGCTTTGTATGTTAATATGGAAATCCTATGCCATATGTAATTAGGTGGTGATGTAACCGGCAGCATGGGACGGGCGTATTTGCATAGATTTCCATAGCATCAATGTAATCAATGTCAATGTATGCAGCACAGAGGAGCAGATTATGGGGCAAATTTACTTACCCGGCCCATTCGCGATCCAGCGGCGCGTTCTCTGCTCTGGATTCGGGTCCGGCCGGGATTCATGAAGGCAGTTCCTCCGCCGTCCACCAGGTGGCGCTGCTGCGCTGAAAATCATCTCCACGCGCCGGAATGCACCACCTCGGACCAGGTGAAGGTAAGCGGTCACCAAGCGACACTTTTTCGGGTTTTAAATGCGGCGGTTTTTCCGAATACGTCGGGTTTTCGTTCGGCCACGCCCCCCGATTTCCGTCGCGCGCATGCCGGCGCCGATGCGCCACAATCCGATCGCGTGCGACACAATCCCGGGGCAATTCAGGTACAATCGGCGCAAATCGGAAATATTCGGGTAACACGTCGGGAAAACGCGATTCGGGCCCTTAGTAAATGACCCCCTATATCTCAGGAGATTGTGCATGACTCACATCCTAAACTGATACAGTGGGGGTCATTTATTAAGGGCCCGATTCGCGTTTTCCCGACGTGTTACCCGAATATTTCCGTTTTGCGCCGCTTGTACTTAAATTGCCCCGGGATTTTGGCGCACGCGATCGGATTGTGGCGCATCGGCGCTGGCATGCGCGCGACGGAAATCGGGGGGCGTGGCCGAACGAAAACCCGACGTATTCGGAAAAACCGCCGCATTTAAAAACCGAAAATGTGTCGCATAAGGACCGCTTACCTTCACCTGGTCCAGCTCGGTGCATTCCGGCGCGATGAGTTTACTTTCAGCGCAGCAGCGCCACCTGGTGGACGGCGGAAGAACTACCTTATTAAATCCCGGCCGGACCCGAATCCAGAGCGGAGAAGCCGCCGCTGGAACGCGAATGGACCGGGTAAGTAAATTTGCCCCAATGTATATCAGGTGATCAATAAGTAAAGAGCACGGGGATGATATTATGTCCAGCAGATTCACTCTTCTACTCACATAGAGACATACATTTCCATACTGATACTATTATGTCATATCATAAAACACCCAGAAATGGCCAAAATCCCCAAACTGAAGTTACCTATTATTTTTTATTTGTACAATCAGTCAATTTCCATAAGTAAGGGAGGGTTTAACCTCTTGGCAGCCCCCACAGATAAGCTATAAGACATAATTCCATCCGTGTCTTTGTTTACCAGGTATAGCGCCGCACATTTAGCTGTGGCTGTGGCTGGTATTACAGATTAACCAAAGCTTTATTGTATTCAGTCTAAAATGATTGGGGGTCTGACTCTAGGCACCCTCACAAGCAAGATGGAAGTCAATAGTCGTCCCCCACCTATATAAGGGGATATTAAAAGGGTTGTCAAGCCACATCAAGTTTTCCCTTATCCATAGGTGATAGTTTGTTGATTGGTTGGGGCCCCTATGGATCACGAGAACAGTGTTACTTATACCCTCTAATGAATAGAGCAGCTGATGCGCCTACTACTCCAATTATCTCTATGGCGCTGATGGAGATAATGGGGCACATTTACTAAGGGTCCGAATCGCGGTTTTCTGCCGGGTTTTCTGAATTTTACTGTTTTGCGCCAAATTGCCCAGGGTTTTTGGCGCACGCGATCGGATTGTGTCGCATCGGCGCCGGGTTTCACGCGATGAAAAACGGCCGGTGGCCGTCGGAATTCGGAGAAATTGCGCTATTTTTAAAAAAAAAGTGTCGCTTGACACACACTTACATGCACCAGGAATAGGATGGTGAACTCCAGCTGACCTCGGCGCAGCAGCGACACCTGGTGGACATAGGGCGCACAACCTTAGTGAATCGCTGGAAGACCCGAAACCTCTTCGGAGAACGCGCCGCTGGATCGCGACAGGAACAGGTAAGTAAATGAGCCCCAATGAGAACTATTATCAGTACCACAGACAGTGGAGTGACAGCACACATCTCCGACCCGATATTCCATTAATTTGGGGTACAACGGACAGTCAATCTTATGATCCGAGGGGGACCCCCACCAATCAGAAAGTTATCCCTATACTGAGAATAGGGGTAAACTTGATATGGCTGGACAACCCCTTTAAGCAGAAGCCCTTTATTTCACAGTTTCGGGCCCCTTTTACTTCTGTAACAACAAAACACTAATATTACAATCCTGTAAAGGTCGAGAAACTTCAGGAAGAAAATTGTTAACACAAATATACACGGAAATTTTTATGAAATTGTTCTTGGTTCTGTCTTATTCTTGTGTAACAATGCAATAAGCATTCATTTTCTGTGAAGCGGAGCATAATGTGATATTACAGAGGGAGCTGGAAGCGGATAAGGTTTGCTTTGTCGATCAATAGAAGGATAAGCACTGGGGGGAAACAAAAAAGTACAATTATGTATTACATGGTGTAATACTGCAACTGAAATTACTTGGCGGTGTTGGTGGATAGTAAACATAGATAGATGTGCAACACCCCTGCCAATACATAGGCAGGCTGGTAGTTGTGAACAATGCCCTCTCCAGGTTAGGAGCTGACAGAGGGAGTCGCGAATCCTCTAGGGATGTTACAGATGTACAGGCCAATGCCAGTCAGTCTCTGCTAAAGCAAGTAATTGTATGGGGTGAGGAGAGGCATAGATTAGTATTAGGACATAATTTGGCCTTATACAAATCACTGCTCAGAAGACAGATGGCAGATGTGTACAGCATCCAGCATCTGTGTGTAGGAAGGAAATAGCTAAACTAGCGCAGGTGCAGAGAATATCCATCAAGGTGATAAAGGGAATGGGTGGATTACAGTACAATGTTTTTACCTGAATAAGTAGATTAGAGTAGATTGGGCCAGATTTATTAGGGCTTGTACGCTTGAAATCCTGGCACATTACAACACCTCCACACCCAGTGGGCCTGGAGGGGTGTGAAGGGGGTGTGAAGGGGAGTGGGGCCACAGTGGGCTTTCCTTGTGCCCTGCATATACACTGCACCCATTCAGGCTCAGGCTAGGGCACGATTTTACACTTGTTCTAGAAGTTGTGACTAACAGAGCTGTTTCCCTGACTGGAGTAGAGACACCTATCTCCCATTAGCAGCTTGTTCACATTTTGTTCTGTGCTTGTTTTGGCTTGTTCCTTACCGTGTGAGAGACTTTTTGTTCTGTATACCTGGTATTTTGATCTGGGCGCTGTTCAGACTACTCTTCCATTCTGTGATTCTGCATTTCATTATATCTCTGTTGTGACCTAGCTTGTTGACTATTCTTCTCTGTTTTTCTTGCTACGTGCAATTTGGCATAGGGAGGGAGCACCTTCTAGTTGTTCTGTACCATTGGGGAAAGTAGGCAGGGAGTTTGGGGCTCACTGTCCTGTTTGTCTCCCCTGAACCTAATTCCTTCATTACACAGTAATAGGTGGATTAGAGTACAAGGACGGATCTCCAAACTTGAAGTTATTCAGTTTGAGAGAGAGACTTCTACTAAACACAATTTCCAAATATTTTAACGGACAGAAGAGAGATTTTTTTTTTTTATTTTTTTTTTTTTTACACCAAGGCCTGTGAGTAGGACAAGGGGTTGTCCTTTATCTCATGATATGATGGCTAATACATGGTACAAGGTCAGGAGGAGCCTGCATGACTTTCCTCAAAACTATTATATTATAAATGATGGGTTCTCGAGATTTCTGGAAACGCAACATCAATCCAGGAATCTAATCTGATACTTGGAGCTAGAAGAGTCATTTTTCTACTGTATGTCCCCTTCTATACTACGTGACTTATCAGATTTTCTGCACTTGACGGATAAATGGAATAATATAGAGATAGATACAAAGTGACGCAAATCCTTCCGTATGGAACAAGCACATGTCCTGCTGATACATTCATTATAAACACAGATATTAATGAGAATTATTTTTGACTATTCTGTATAAAGAGCCAGAAGCATCGGCATAACGAGGGTGTCATTTTTCTTGTATTCCGCTCCAGTTAACCTTAAACCATTAGAATTACTCCATGAATTATAAATCCTAATCTCCTCCAGGGATTAGAACAATGAACCTTGAGATGAGCGGTTTCTAATAATAATTTTTTTGTAAAACATTCATGAACAACAGTTGCCCAAAGGCTTCAAGCTGTTTGCTTCAGTGGTAGATACGAGCGGCCCCATCACAAATATGTCACTGTCTTTACGCCACCGGGAAGAGACAAGATACAGATGGGGACAGCGCCGAGACGATGTGATACTTGAATGACTAAGACTTCTATCTCCTGCTTAGTCAGCTGACATAGATTCAGATTTTACAATAATTTATTCAAATGTCATAAAACAGGGGTTTTTTTTTAAATTTTGCAACATTTCTCAATAAATTGTGTTCCAGGCTGATCTATTTCTATATTATATTCTATAGAGAATGTGCTAATCATAATGGGGCAGATTTACTTACCCGGCCCATTCACGATCCAGTGGCGCGTTCTGTGCGGTGGATTCGGGGGCGATTCACTAAGGTAGTTCCTCCGACATCCACCAGATGTCGCTGCAGCGCTGAAGTTCCCCTGTGGTCCGCCGGAATGCACGAGCCTATACCTGGTGAAGAGTCCCATGACACATTTTTTTTTAAATGCGGCGGTTTTTCCGAATCTGTCGGGTTTTCGTTCGACCACGCCCCCGATTTTCGTCGCATGTATGCCGGCGCCGATGCGCCACAATCCGATCGCGTGCGCCAAATTCCCGGGGCAATACAGGGAAAATCGGCGCAAATCGGAAATATATTTAGGTAACACGTCAGGAAACCGCGAATCGGGCCCTTAGTAAATGACCCCCAATGTGTCTTGCATAATATAACATAACCACCATCAGCAGGGCTGATGCCAGCACTGGGCATAACTGGCCAAGTGCGGGGGCCCAGAGCTGCTGGGGAAAGGGGGGGCCCACATAAATCTGTACATAAGGAATCCAAGGGGGTCAGGGGGCTTATATAAAATAACTATAAGGGGGCTGTTTGGGATGATAAACGTGGGAATATTTTAGGGAACAGGAGACTGTTTCAATTTCTGAATTTTTAATGCTGCCACTTGAGGCCCACTGAGGTTATGGTGCCCAGGAGCCTTCTCAAACCTGGAGCCGGCCCTGACCATCAGAGTCTTTGAAGGGGTGGTTTAGAACCATCTATCATGCTAAACTAGGAACACTTACTCATAGATCCAGGCACTGTGACTGGTAATGTTCTTATATTCATTATCCATGGCCTCCTTCCTTCTAAAATCAGCTTTTAAACTTATGCTAATGAGCCATAAGTAATCTAAGGGGTGGGGGCATTTACATGAGCCCCTCCATACTGAAGCTTCACAGGCTACCCCTCCATCTGCCTGATAGAAGTTTTCCAGCACAGTGTAACAACCTTTGAGGCTACAGTTCAGATGGGCTCTGGTAATGCCCCCAAAGCACCTCTGGCTCATTAGCATAATTTTAAGAGTTGATTTTGGTAGGAAGGCGGCCATGTTTTACAAATAGAAGAAAATTACAACAGTCGCAGTGTCTGGATCTAGGAGTAAGTGTCCCCCAGACCTGCCTCAGAGGTCACATATAGAGATGAGCAGACCCGATGGTCGGGTTCAGCGCTTGGGTCCAGCCGTCTGACCGTCAATCCAGCAAATTGACACCTCTAGCAATTAGCTATGGGTAACTATGGCTATGATTGTCCAGGAGGTGGCCAATCATAGCCATGGTTAGTTGCTTGGAGTGTCAATCCGAACACCGATCATAGGGTTGGCTCAACTGAGGCTGCTGATCCCCTGAAAAAATCCAAGTCAGGGAAAGGAAGCTATGGCACCGGAACAGAAACATGAGTATTATTTATTTTTTATTTGTTAAACTGGGCCGCCCCTTTAACAAAATGTAGTTTCTTCCTCTCTTTCCAGTTCCCTTCTGGCTTCCATGGACACTTCAGAAGCCACATCCGCAATGATATATGTCAGGAATATCGCATGGAAGCGAGACCACCGCCTCCGAAAGCCTTCACTCAACGAATAACAGTAAGACTTATACAAATCTATACATATCTCAGAGTGGACATTTCACACCCCTTATGAAGCCCCCGCTCTTAGTGCTCACCCCATAGATGCTGTGGTCATTACTGATTGTGGCATCTTTAGGATCAGACAGTCAGGATTTGGGTTTGATGCCTGGGTGCTGTGGCCTATTTTTTGCTCTGTTGATTGGGTCAGAGGGTTTCCATATTTGTTTTTTTTTTAGAATTGACAGGAAGTTATTGTGAAGTGTGGCTTCCAGGTAGGTTTAGGTAGACTTCTACAGCACCTCTATGCTACTTTTTCTTTAAGGAGCCCCCCAAAACTCTGAGTGCCCAAACCATCGAGACTCAGATTGCTCAGATTCACTAGTTACGTCTAGGTCTTCCACTCACTAAACACTCTCGTCTTTTTAGACCAAATGATACGGATGCCTCCAGTCTGTGCCAATCGCTGCACTGGCTGCCCCTCTCCTTCCAAATACAGTTTAAAGTAATCACCCTCATCCACAAAGCTCTGCACATAGCTGTGTCTCTTCTCTCAGCCTGTTGATCATCCAGTGATCTTAGATTATTCACTACCTTAGTTCGAACCTCTCCAGGACTTTTCACGAGCTGCACCAATTCTCTGGAATCCCCTTCCCTGGACTATTAGACTTATATCTATACCTCCAAAGCTTCAAACATGCTTTCAAAACTAATCTCTTTAGGCAGATCTTTTGCACGTGAAATTTCAACTCTCTTTTTACATACCCATTGGGTGTCCTTCTTCTATCTGTATGGCTACATTCACACGAACGTATGGGGGGGGGGTGTGTTTGTATATATACGGCTGCAAATTAGCGGTCAAATATACCCCCCTTCCTATAGCATCTATGGCGCTTGGGCTCGGTGTGTCACCCCCTCATCCTCATAGACTGCAAGTTCTTTTGTCACACTCTTCATCCTCATAGACTGTAAGCTCCTTTGTCACCCCTTCATCTTCATAGACTGTAAGCTCTTGTGTCACCTCCTCATCCTCATAGACTGTAAGCTCTTGTGTCACCCCTCATCCTCATAGACTGTAAGCTCTTGTGTCTCCTCTCATCCTCATAGACTGTAAGCTCTTGTGTCCCCCCTCATCCTCATAGATTGTAACCTCTTGTGTCCCCCCCTCATCCTCATAGACTGTAAGCTCTTGTGTCCCCCCCTCATCCTCATAGACTGTAAGCTCTTGTGTCACCCCCTCCTCCTCATAGACTGTAAGCTCTTGTGTCACCCCCTCATCCTCATAGACTGTAAGCTCGTGTCACCCCCTCATCCTCATAGACTGTAAGCTCTTGTGTCACCCCCTCATCCTCATAGACTGTAAGCTCTTGTGTCCCCCCCTCATCCTCATAGACTGTAAGCTCTTGTGTCACCCCCTCCTCCTCATAGACTGTAAGCTCTTGTGTCACCCCCTCATCCTCATAGACTGTAAGCTCGTGTCACCCCCTCATCCTCATAGACTGTAAGCTCTTGTGTCACCCCTCATCCTCATAGACTGTAAGCTCTTGTGTCATCCCCTCATCCTCATAGACTGTAAGCTCTTGTGTCATCCCCTCATCCTCATAGACTGTAAGCTCTTGTGATCAGGGCATATTTGTATATGTCCCCTATGATATGTAAAGTGTTACAGAATATGATGGCGCTATATCAATAATGATCATTAATATTATTATGATAACCTGCACATGTGATTACGCAGGTCAGAGGGCACAGGTGATAATGGTCTGATCATTGGGGCGAGGACTGTGGATAGCTGATTTTTTTTAAACACCACTTATCAATTTGGGGTGTGGGTGTCATCTGTGCAGGATCCTCACGTGAAGGCCTAAGTAAATCTTACATAGGAGCCTCTTTGTCCGATCCGGACTCATTCATCTATATGGACATTGTGCAATACTCCATTTCCCCTGGGGTGGGCGCTGTAGTGATATTGAACACCTACTGCCAAGTTCTTCACACTTCACAGATGATCACCAGAGGTCCCAACATGGGGGGAAAATTTGTGGCAAAACTATTCTGAAAGAGGGTAACAAGTAGACATGGAGGACCCCTTAAAATTCTTCTGTAGCAGAATGCCACGACACAGCGGGAGATGAGTGTATCCCACCTGTGAGAGATAAAAGGGTAAAAGCAGAAGAGCTTGATGGCATCACATGAATTATAGATGAACAGAAGTGGCTTCTGACACCAGCACCTGTGTTCTGTGCAGGACCTGTCAGCGGTGCCGGGGCCGTGTCAGCTCTGCGCGCCTGCGATTGCTGATTAAAGCCGCCTTTATTATCCTCCTCCGGTCGTCTGGCGGTTGACGTGTTTGTTTACCGTCTCTCCGGGAGATGTTTACCTCCTGCTTTCTTCTTGTCTGAACCTTTGAGATGAGTCTATAGAAGAGACAGACATCTCCTTACTAGGAAAGAAACGTCCCCATGTGTTTATATCTCCTGCTTCCAGGACAAGAGATTTTATCCTTCCATCATAACATCCACATTTCTGGCCGTACAGGATAATCCTTCATCCGCCGTAGGATCCGCCGCAAGGATTGCTCCCCCGGGTCTGACATGACTGTGCGAGGAGGACGCCTTATTTACACTACTTTTCTTTTTAGAGAGTTTTTATGGCAGAAAAAGTCACAGTCAGCGCTCCTCATGCCAGAAATGGGATCAAATGACTCAAGGAACCACATAAGGTGTATGGGCGTAACTTGGGGCGGCACGGAGGGCGCAGTCACAGACGTCCTATGAGATGTCTCTTCCCCATACAAAAAGATTAGTACAGGCAGTCCACGGGTTCCATAGGTTTGTTCTTAAGTCGAATCTGTATGTAAGTCGAAACTGTGGGGCTCATTTACTAAGGGTCCAAATCGCGCACTTTCGTCGGGTTTCCCTACGATTTCCGATTTGCCCTGAATTACCCCAGTATTTTGGAGCACGCAACAGAAATGGGGGGGCGTGGCTGTCGAACAACCCGACGGATTCCCGAAAAACCATGGAATTTAAAAAATAATTTGTGTCGCAAGATCAAGCACCAGGAAGAAGAAGGTGAACTCCGGTGGACCTCGGCGCAGCAGCGACACCTGCTGGATATCGGGCGCACAGACCTTAGTGAATCCCGGCAGAACCCGAATCCGGAGATGTCGGAGATCGCGACTGGACCGGGTAAGTAAATCTGCCCCTGTATGTTTCATCATTGTAGATCCAGACAAAGTTTTTTTTTTGCCCCATCATCAATTGGACTTTCAAATTTTCTTGCTGTAATGGGACCAAGGATTATGAATAAAGCTTCATTACAGACACCTTACAGCTGATCAGTGCAGTCTGGGACTATAGTAACATCCAGAGAGGTCACCAGAGGTCACAGTGGGGAAGAGGGGTCCGTCTTCAACTAGGGGTCATCTGTAAGTTGGGTGTCCTTAAGTAGGGGATCGCCTGTACTAGAAACATACACCATAGTCAGGGGGGGTCTGTTACAGATATTACATTGGGGTCTAGCAATTCAATGTTACGTCTCCGGCCAAATGTACATTGTAACTAGATAAAGTTTGGATAAAGAACGTTATAGGAAGTGTCTTGATAGGTTTTTTTTTTTGTACGCAAACTCACCCACAAAATCAGGCCCCAAACTCCTATGTCTCCATAGGTCCTAATTCTAGCAACATGCCATCACTTTATGACATGGGAAAATCATGACTACCTGCAGCTGCCACCGGGGGGAGCTCTGTGTAAACATGTATATCAATAATAGTTCCCTGCAGTGCGGGGTTGGGAGAGGAAGATAAAGGGTTCTAAAGGTCCAGACAAATATACTTAACTACTTAAACTTATTTTTTAAAGGGAAATGCGGACCTATTTACATGGCATGAAGTGGGCGGTGGCTCAGTGGTTAGCATTACAGCCTTGCAGTGCTGGGATCCTGGGTTCATTCCCACCCAGGTCAACATCTGCAAAGAGTTTGTATGTTCTCTCCGTGTTTGTCTGGGTTTCCTCCAGGTCCTCCAGTTTCCTCCCACACTCCAAAACATACTGGTAGGTTGATTCTATTGTGAGCCCCATTGGGGACAGGGACTGATTTGGCAAACTCTGTGCAGCGCTGCCTAATCTGTGTGCGCTATATAAATAATAAAGAATTATTATAACTTATTATTATATAGAATGACCCAATGTAATCCGGATCTCTTGCTGTGCAGATGGCCATGGCATAGAAGGGGTTAGATAGAAGGAAAGGTTCATTGGCCTCGGTCCCACCAACACATCCCTGCAGCCCATGCTGACTCTCTACTGTCATATGGGCGGTGCTGGATCGGGACAGACATCCTAGCACCACCCACCTGACTGTAGGGAGCCTAGTTGGTATATTGGGTGCTCCTATACTGATTGGGGGCGTCAGTGGGTGAGTGGGTGTCAGTAGTAAGAAGGTCCAAGTCTTATGCCCAAGTCTCTAAAATGCATCTGTCTTTGAGTTGAGCAAACTTTAATAAATTATCCAGAATGACTCTTTAATGACTCCTCAGCAGATGTCACGTTATAGATATAGGATGTCTGCACCGGAGCGTCTGCACTTAGGCGAGGTTCATTCCATTTTAGGAGATGTCGTCAGGGCCGCTTTTCCATCCTGTACTTCAGGAGCCGGGGCGAGGATTTCAGAGATAACATGCGGCCCCGTCTCTCTCTCTCTTTTTTACATTTTTATGCACTTTCTCTCTCTCTTTCTCTTTCCGTCTCTCTCTCACTTTTACATTTCTATGCACTCTCTCTCCGTCTCTCTCTTTCCGTCTCTCTCTTTCCGTCTCTCTCTCTCTTACATTTCTATGCACTCTCTCTCTTTCCCTCTCTCTCTCTTTCCGTCTCTCTCTCTCTTTTACATTTCTATGCACTCTCTCTCCGTCTCTCTCTTTCCGTCTCTCTCTTTCCGTCTCTCTCTCTCTTACATTTCTATGCACTCTCTCTCTTTCCCTCTCTCTCTCTTTCCGTCTCTCTCTCTCTTTTACATTTCTATGCACTCTCTCTCTCTCTTTCCCTCTCTCTCTCTCTCTCTCTCTCCGTCTCTCTCTTTCCGTCTCTCTCTCTTACATTTCTATGCACTCTCTCTCTTTCCGGCTCTCTCTCTCTTTTACATTGCTATGCACTCTCTCTCTCTTTCCCTCTCTCTCTCTCCGTCTCTCTCTTTCCGTCTCTCTCTCTTTTACATTTCTATGCTCTCTCTCTCTCTCTCTCTTTCCGTCTCTCTCTCTCTTTTACATTTCTATGCACTCTCTCTCTCTCTCTCTCTCCCTCTCTCTCTCTTTCCGTCTCTCTCTCTCTTTTACATTTCTATGAACTCTCTCTTTCCGGCTCTCTCTCTTTTACATTTCTATGAACTCTCTCTTTCCCTCTCTCTCTCTTTCCGTCTCTCTGTCTTTTACACTTCTATGCACACTCTCTTTCTCTTTCCCTCTCTCTCTCTTCCGCCTCTCTCTCTGTTTTACATTTCTATGCACTCTCTCGCTCTCTCTCTTTCCCTCTCTCTCTCTTTCCCTCTCTCTCTCTTTCCCTCTCGCTCTCTCTCTCTCCTTTGCATAACTTGGAAGTTTGGTAATTACTTATACTCTTAATCTAGCGGCTCCTATTCAGCTATTCAGCCGCTTCGCTGCCGGAGAAATTACATCAAAATTCAATTCTGGGAGGTGATTAATGGCAGAGCTGGGGTTGTCCCGGCACATTACACAAGATGCTCCTTATATAAAATACTGTTTGTTCTCTCTCTGCACGGCCCGGACCCTGCGCCCGCCGCTCGCTAGTAATTTAACCCTCTTACAGGTCAAGCTTTCTTTGCTTGCACATTCGCCAGTAGATAAAGATATATCACGGCCAGGTTACATAATTTACATTTTGTCGTATCCTATCTGCCAGAATCGGGATCACTTGAGGCTTCTCGCCCTAATTGGACTGGAAATACGCTCCTTACGAGTTGAATGCTGCGGGACACACATGCTCAGTCACTCCTCTTACAGCCAGGTCTCTGCATAGTGATTTTTCTGAACACCACAAGGCAGCCAATAGGAACAGCTCCTTGCCCTGCTTGTCAGGACAGGAGAAAAGCCTATTCGGTACATTTCTGTAGAGCTGAGAAGACTGCAGTTGAGGTTAAAAAAGATATATTGTCAGCTAAAGGAGGCTGATTCTGTTCAGAGCTGCTTTAGCAGCTGCCAGAGGGGGAAGGAAACTGATTCTTTGACAACTGCTGGGGGCAGGTTCTTGAGAGGGGGAAGGAAACTGATTCTTTGACAACTGCTGGGGGCAGGTTCTTGAGAGGGGGAAGGAAACTGATTCTTTCAAGAACCTTTCCCCAGCAGTTGTCAGAGGGGGAAGGAAACTGATTCTTTCAAAAACCATCCCCCAGCAGCTGCCAGAAGGGGAAGGAAACTGATTCTTTCAAGAACCGGTCCCCAGCAGTTGCCAGAGGGGGAAGGAAACTGATTCTTTTAAGAACTGGCCCCCAGCAGCCACCAGAGGGGGAAGAAAACTGATTCTTTCAAGAACCCGCCCACAGCAGCTGCCAGAGAGGGAAGGAGGATGATTCTGTCCCCCAGCACCTGCAAGAAAAAAAAAATCATGAATAAAATAATTTTTATGCTACAAACATTTTGTTATATTACTGTGAACCTTCAACCTTCAGGCCTAATGGGGAAATGAATCACAGGATAATTACCCCTCTATCTGTTATTTATATCACCCCCCCATAAGACATCTTGTGCGAGGCACTACGTGAATCCTCCGTCTCCCGGGCTGCATAATTAGAATTAGTTGTCATATGATTAATGTTCATTAGCGCTTTGTAATTATTACAACAAAATGATTACATGTTGTAGATGGCGGTATTTCTTCTTTCCTGCAGCATTCCATGAATTAAATGATAAATCATACGCGGCCGCAGTCACTTTGCCTTTAATTACCCCTCAGATGTGAGCTCTGATTATATCCTTCCTGACGTGCCCCCAGTGTTCAGACACAAGAAGAGGAGAATCATAACTTCCCGCTATTCATTAGTCAGGCGTCTAATAAGAAAACACCCTAATGATGCTTCCAGAATACATTTCTTGTAGTACATAATATATTAAAGGGGGTTTCCATGCTATAAATATTAAAGTTTTTTCCCCTGGTTCATATACTATGAATCAGTCTTTGAACTGGTTACAGTTAAAATAATAGTTCTACAGACTTTTTTCAGAGGCTACCACTGAACTTCTACATACAGTACACACCTCAGCTGCCTCAGCACCTCTTCAGACACACCCCACCTGGCACAGAACATCATAATACACACCTCAGCTGCCACAGAACATTATAGTACACACCTAAGCTGCTGCAGAACCTCTACATAAGCACCTCCGCTGCCGCAGAACCTCTTCATAAACACCTCAGCTGCCACAGAACATCATAGTACACACCTAAGCTGCTGCAGAACCTCTACATACGCACCTCAGCTGCCGCAGAACATCTTCATAAACACCTCAGCTGCCACAGAACATCATAGTACACACCTAAGCTGCTGCAGAACCTCTACATACGCACCTCAGCTGCCGCAGAACATCTTCATAAACACCTCAGCTGCCACAGAACATCATAGTACACACCTAAGCTGCTGCAGAACCTCTACATACGCACCTCAGCTGCCGCAGAACATTATGGTACCCACTTTAGCTGCTGCAGGACCGCTACATATGCACCTCGGCTGCCGCAGAACCTCTTCATACACACCTCAGCTGCGGTTGAACATTATAGTACTCACCTAGGCTGACGCAGAAACTCCTACATATGCACCTCGGCTGCTGCAGAACGTCTTCATACACACCTCACCTGCTACAGAACAAAATAGTACGCACCTCAGCTGCCGCAGAATGTCTTCATACACACCTCACCTGCCACAGAACATTATGGTACGCACCTCACTTTCCGCAGAACTTCTTAACAGACATCACAGAACATTATAATTGACACCTCACCTGCCATGGAACCTCTACATACGCGCCTGAACTGCTGCAGCACCTCTTCATACACACTATAGGACACCAATATTGTAGATCATGAAGTGCATAGAAGTGGATAGAGGGAGGATGGTGGGGGCCACTTCCTCCTGCCCACTATAAGGGGGCCCAGGGGTTCATGTCCTGGGTGCCCTCCCTATAATCCGGCCCTGGCTGGTTACTCAGTTCCTATAATTCTATATCTCCTTTAAGTCTTGACTATTTATCCTGGGCCCCCTTCCTATTTGGGGGGGCGTTCGTCGCTCAGTTATCTTTATATTCCATAGCGCTTTACAAATCATAATACAGTATAGCGATATACGTATATAATACCTACATGTGATTAAACCACTAAACAACTGGAATCAAATTATAGAACAAAACCCAATTACATCCCCAGACTGTATAAAAGCTCTAATAACCGCTCTGCGGCCTCCGCGAACACATAAAGCAATAAAAACAATTAGGAGCGGGAAGGTTTGTGCGGCCGCACGGCACATTCTCCTCGCACGTAGAAGGTGTTGGCACCGCTCCACTCACCTTCACCCTCCGCGCCATTAATTACACAGCATTAAGAGCAGCACTTCTAGTGCGCCGCGCACCGTGTAGTCTCACCTCTGACTCCATAATGGAACAATCTGTCATCATTACTGAATCCTGCCCGAGATCCGACTCTCTCCCTGGACATAAAGAAATCTCGGTGACCTAAATTCAGTTTTAGGATCAAGGGTCAAGGGATTTGTAAGAGGTCCAATAAAAATCTAATCTGCAACTTGTCAGTATATTATATAAACGTATGCTAATGTTTAAAGGGGTGTTCTGTGCCTAGAGAGGACCTTTTACCACCTTACACATGTGGAGATAAACATACCATAATGTAGAAGTAGTTTTACCCATTAAGAGGCACTTTTATTTTTAGAGATATCAGTCCAGATATCGGACCATTTTAATCCTCTCTACTGTCAGAGCAGAGGAGGGGAAGATAATCTTCTACTTGTCAGAGGAGATTATCATAACACATATCACATATCATACATAACACACATCATATCACGCTCTTCCCTCCCAGAACCTCCTCACTGACAGTAGGGAGGATCACAATGGTCAGATATCGGGACTGATATCTCAGCAATTGTGGGGGCTAGAAAGAAAATTTAAAGTGCCCCTGTGTAGGATCCCTGATAGAATGGTATGTTCATCTTCAAGTGTAAGAGTTGGTAAAAGGTGCTCTTTAAAGGGGTTATACCAAGCTAGCTTAATTGGGGGGTCCCAGCAATCAGACTCCCGGATCAGATTGCTATCCCCTATTCTGAATCAATCTAATTGGTAAGAGTCTGCTGCAGGGACCCCAAAAGATCTTGTGAAAGAACCCTAGCATTAGTTCTCACTAATGGGTGGATCAGCAGGTTGAGCATACCTACTACCATTACATTCAACAGTATGAGAGTGTTGGAAATTGCTGAGCACAGTGCCTAGGTTTCCCTGACCACAAACCGAGCTTAATATAAATAAACAAGATTATGGTCAGAAGAGTTCAGCTGCACATAAAAAACAGGATGAGCAACAGACAAGTAAACAATGTTATATACACATGATGCCAGAACAAGCAAACATAGAAACCTAAAGGAGCATACTGCTGCATCTCAGTGGCTTAGAGGTGTCTAGAGTAAAAAACAATGAGTGTTCACTAGGCGTTTAAGAGCATAGAAGCTAAAAAATCTATAAAAATAATGAGCAAAACAGGAGAAGGAGACCAAGGGGGCCAACACTGGACACTTAGCGAGCTGAACTAATGGTGTGTCACAATGCAAAATTTGTTGCTACTATAACCACCACTAGAGGGAGCTAAAGAGCTTAATGCATACACTTTTAAAAAACAATGGAGATTCATTATGGCTTCTCCACCAATTTTCTGGTGCAGAAACCATAGAAATCTTCCTTTTCCTGCCAATTTCGTAGTTTCACCAACCTGGGTGTGTCGGAGCGGAGGCCGGACGCTAACGCCCAGCCCGTCATATTTACTATAGTCTACGCAAGACTATAACAAGAAGCTCCGCCAGTTCTCATCTAGTCTAATGATCGGGACTAGCGGAGTTTGCTCCCATATTCACTGAGAGGTCCGAACCTATTAATGTGTATGGGCGCCGGACCTCCAGCCGGACCACCAACCGGTCTTAATACATCTCCCCAAATATGCATTAAACTTCTAATCCTCATCATTCAACGTTAGAGGAAGTTGGAGCTTTATAGAGGAAGAAACGGACGGATATACTGATAGATTATAACATGAATCTGTGCCGGGGATTGGATCTAAAAGTTCTATAATGATAAATGGTGGAGATTTACATGAAAGCTCCAGTAATTGTCCTGCACCCGGAGAAGAACAATTACCTCCACGTTGGTCGTGAATATTTTTAGCAACAAAGATGAAACTCGTTTTACTTTTTTAATTACTTGGGCATAAATGATACCTGCTGATAATGACAGTATCGCCCCCTGACCCCTCCCAATCTCCCCGGTGGAGGGGGCTCGCTAATGCTATTTGTGTAATGAACGCTGTGGAGGTAATTACATTACAGTCATTATAATATTTACACGCTAGTAATATCGTCTTCATAATGGGATGGTAACCTGACGCCCGCGCTATCATCAGTCTCATCATTCCCCCTTTTATTTTATTCCAGGAACATCCGACAAAACACATATTCTCCAGACACGACAACCGCCATGTATTCCCCAGCTCCGTGTTTTCTTTTGAGAATGTAAGTAGCAGAAATCTTATCCTTTATAACCGTCTATTGTATCGGAATCCAGTTACAGAAGATTCCATGTTAGATGCGTCCTTTATTGCTACATTCACACGAATGTGTGCCCGCCGTATAGGCCCGGCGCCAGCACCCGGCCAACCCGGGCAAGTGCCGGGATCCCGGGGTACTGGAGGGGCCCACTCAGTGTCGCTATAAGACACTGGTACAATTGATCACCATCGGGATCGATCACGTTTCTGCCTCTATGCTGCGCTGGTCGGGAGCGCAGCATAGAGGCAGAATCTAAAACTCACCTGTCCCGGTTCCCACGATGCAGCGCTCCGCAGGGTATGCGACGGCTCTGAAGCCGGCGCACATGATGACGTCATCGGATCACGTGTGCCGGCTTCAGAGGGGGGAGGGAGGGGGTCAGTGTGTCAGCAGCGAGAGGGGGGAGGGAGGGGGTCAGTGTGTCTGCAGGGAGAGGGGGGAGGGGGTCAGTGTGTCTGCAGGGAGAAGGGGGAGGGAGGGGGTCAGTGTGTCTGCAGGGAGAGGGGAGGGAGGGGGTCAGTGTGTCTGCAGGTAGAGGGGGGAGGGAGGGGGTCAGTGTGTCTGCAGGGAGAGGGGGGAGGGAGGGGTTCAGTGTGTCCGGAGGGGGGGGGGGTTCAGTGTGTTTGCAGGGGGAGGGGGGGGGGGTTTCAGTGTGTCCGGAGGGGGGGGTCAGTGTGTCCGCAGGGGGGTGAGGGGGTCAGTGTGTCCGCAGGTGGAAGGGGGGGTGGTCAGTGTGTCCGCAGGGGGGTGAGGGGGTCAGTGTGTCCGCAGGGAGGTGAGGGGGTCAGTGTGTCCGCAGGGGGGTGAGGGGGTCAGTGTGTCCGCAGGTGGAAGGGGGGGTGGTCAGTGTGTCCGCAGGGGAAGGGGGGGGCAGTGTGGACACTGGAGGGCGGCCCACGGAGGGGCCCACTAAGGCTCTGTCGCCCAGGGGCCCACTAAAACCTGGAGCCGGCCCTGCCGCCGTGTCGTAGCATGTTGGCGCACAGGAGGGGAGGAGGGGGTGAGTGCCACTCCACCCCGCCCCTCTCCATAGAGATATATGGTGCACGGCGCCGTAATAGCCGTAATACGAGGAAAATAGGACACATCTCATCTCTTCCCAGGGTAAGGAGCCGCACGTGTGCTGCACTGTACTGTTCCGTGCGCTCATTGCCGGACTATGGGGGACGTATATACGGCCGCAAGTCCCCCAATGGTCGTGTGAATTTAGCCCAATCTATCACAAAAGGGGGGTATTTATTAATTTGGGCGCAGGAAGCTATAATTTTCAGTGTGATTTGTACCGCAAGGGATTAATGATTTGGTGCACAAACTTATTCTCAGTCTCCACATTCATGAAGGCGAAACAGAGCTTTTAGCTGCTCCTTTTTTGTGCCAAAAATTGCGCCACAAATCCAGTTGGAAAAATAGAAGCGCCAGAAAAGTGTCAGAGTCACAAGCAGCGACGCAATTTTTTCCCGAAAAACAGAACAATGGGGGTCATTTACTAAGGGGCCGATTCGCGTTTTACCGGCGTGTTACCCGAATATTTCCGATTTGCGCCGATTTTCCCTGTATTGCCCCGGGATTTTGGCGCCCGCGATAGGATTGTGGCGCATTGGCGCCGGCATGCACGCGACGGAAATCAGGGGGCGTGGCCGAGCGAAAACCCGTCGGATTCGGAAAAACCGCCGCATTTAAAACAATAAAAGTGTCGCTTGGGACGCGCTTACCGTCACTTGGTCCGGCCCGGTGAACTTGAGTGCGTTCCGATGCTTTTCAGCGCAGCAGCGCCACCTGGTGGACGGCGGAGGAACTACCTTGATGAATCCCGGCCGAACCCGAATCCACCGCAGAGAACGCGCCGCTGGATCGCGAACGGACCGGGTAAGTAAATGTCGTAAAAAAACACCAAAATTCTGGCACCGGCACTACATAAATAAGCCTCAGCAAAAAAAAAAAAAATTCCTCTAGTTTTACCTTTGACCCTAAAAGGGTCTCAATGAGATCTCTGAAAACACTTGTTAGTATTTCATTTCCCTGCAGCACCCCCAGAGGGGGAAATGAAGAATGACACAGTGTGGCCACATTTATCAAAACTTGGGTGCCTGTGGAGTGTGCAGGGGGCGCCACATTCGTCAAAAGTGAATCTGGCGCCCCCTACACTGCTCGGGAAGTGGGCACCATTTTTTTTTTTTGGGTGAATCTTTAATGAGAGCCCCTTCATATGAGAAGTCAGTACTACACAGGTTATAGAAGCCAATTCGGGGTCTATAAGACACTGTGGGTGTAATTCTGCTGCATATAATCATTGCATAGGGATGAACTGCAATACCAGACTCGGACTATAGGCAGGAGTAGCGCTGTTTCTGGAAATAAGGTCAATTTTTTTTTTATCAACCCCTCGCAATCTGATGCAGCAATCTGACACTTATTTCCTGCCCTGTGGATAATAGACATCCCCTTTAATTGAAGCTACCAATACTGCGGGAGGTTAATTATCAGCCACCGCCCGAACAGTCAGTACACAGAAGGGTTGCCTTAGCATCTGTGCCATCTCCGCATCCCTCCACACGCCGCTAGTGCTCCCTGGCGTCACCTAATTAGACTTGTGTGTTTGAATTCTAAATTAGGCATTTAATTCTAAGGAACGAAACAGCAATTCCCGGCTCCGGAGATCCCGATCACTCGTCTTCCCTACTAAGTACATATTTTTATGACTTCTCACTCCCAGGAATGAAGTCTAAGCTCGGCAGAGCAACGGAGCGGCCAATTATCCTTATCACCCCGCTAATCGTGCCGCGTTTTACTGCGCCATACACATTAAATAGACGGAAAAACCACCAGATTATTCACAACACAAGCAACGAGGATGAAGAAAGTAACCAGCGAGAGACAGAAGTACAAAGGCATTACCCAGCGCCAAGGATTGCCTTTGTCTTGTGCGCAGCTTTGATTTTTTTTATTTTGGACGCTTTGACAGAAGATTGAATTATGGACGGGAATTGTAAAGGTTACATGGGAAAGGGAGATACAAGATAACTATTTGTATTGTTACAACTCGAAAAATTTCACAGCTTCAATGAAAATATGAAATTCGTATGCAGCTCCAGTGCAGAGCTTTATGTTTCCATGGATACAGACTACAAAGAAACCACGTGTGTAGTCTGATCCGGAATTCAAGTGTTACCATCTTTTCTCTTACTGGGCCCCCAACTATTATGTATTGTTAAGTCCTTGTACATCTGTGCCTTCTCTGAATACACATGTATACATGAGCCATTTCAGGACCTTTGAAGGTCTTCCAACGGTCCTGAAACCGCATTCTCTCCAAAGGGACACATCCTCCATTCCCCAAGAAGCTGATTCTAGTACCAGATGTAGGAAGAGATTCCAGACATAATATTCATACAACGAAGGACCCTTGAATACTGGTCACTTTATAGTGACACCCCTTATGGGTCCCCAAAGGCTTCTGGGTCCTTTTTTGCTCTCCTCAAGTTAACTGCATGAGCAGGCTACATACATGTCTGTATACACATAAAAGTTAGTAAGAATAATGGTGGATCAGTACCAGGTAGTAGGTGGGAATGAATAATGGGTGGACCTCAGATTTGGAGAATATTCATAGCAGCAGAAGGTGATTGTGTTGATTCTGTGGGAGGCAGTGACCTCTCATCTCAGAGATGATGTTCATGATGAAGAAGCTGTAAAGTAAAGTTAAATGTCTTGTACTTACCTAGTGGAAGGAGCAGCGTAGGGCAGGGCTGGGGAGCTGTAGGACATGAGTGTGTTTACTATGTTGGAGGCAGTGACTTGTTCTTTCATTGTCACGAGTGAGGAGTAAATTCTGAATCAGACACTGAATCTTTTGACGCATCCAACTTGTTTTTGTCAAGGGTCTGGGCAAGAAAAAACTTCTCAAACACAGAGAGTCCTATAACTTTACACGTTGGGCCCCTCTGGAGGAGGACCTGAGGAGGCAGAGACCACTCATCAGCACCTACCGGACCGACTTCTGGAGAAAGGATGAAGAGTCGGGGAAGGTAGCACCTCAGATCCTGGTTCCAAGGTTGACCAGGGCAACTTCGGCTTCGTGTTCGGATCTGACGACAACCTATAGGCACATGCTGAGAAGCCATAGTAATCGTCAGGCCTCGCAGAGCGCCACCGTGACGGAAATCACCCCAATCTCTACTAATAGCAGGACAGGGGTGACCGGACTATCATCACAGAGAGCCATGTCCGCCCCCTATAAGCGGCTGACCGTGTCTGACTGCCTAGTGTGGCGCACCCCGGACACAGTGACTACAGAAGGCTCCCAAACCACTGAAGCCCCCCAGTAATGTGTCCCCCTCCAACCCCTCTGATATATACACAATACAATAGAAATGTCTACATTTTTATATAAATCACTTTTGTATTAATAAATGTATATTTATGCGCATGAAGAAGTGATTTTTATACTATATACAGCGATACAATGTATTACAATGTTATTATCCTCTGTTATATTATACAACATATTTTTGTAATTCAATGTAAAAGCAAAAAGTTATTAAAATAAAACCGATTTTTTTTTTCACATGGCGTCATGTATTCACGTTGTGCCCGATAAAATGAGAATTGAGAATAAAATGAGAATTGATACATTTTAAATTTCTAGAATTCCATTTTTTATGTGAAATCTCACCCATTTTCTGTTCTATAGCACCTAAAAAAGTGATTTTTGTGTTGTTTTAAAGATAACAATTTCATCTTTCACATTACATCAGGATGACGGCTTTGTGTGCTACAGAACCAGACATACATACTATATATACAGCTGTATACATAGTTGGTTATTAAAGGTACGGATAATATATCACAGCCTATTTAATTAGTTTTTAATTATCTGTATCTCCAATTCTGTAGCTTATGGAACCTTGTGTGATCTAAAAAGGTAAAATTCTTGTCTTTAATATGACACATAGGGGCAGATTTACTTACCCGGTCCATTCGCGATCCAGCGGCGTGTTCTCTGCGCTGGATTCGGGTCCGTCCGGGATTTATTAAGGTAGTTCCTCCGCCGTCCACCAGGTGGCGCTGCTGCGCTGAAAAGCATCGGAATGCGCTGGAGTTCACCGGGCCAGGCTGAGTGAAGGTAAGTGCAAGCTCCGCTCCGCTCCACGCCCCCCCGATTTCCGTCGCGTGCATGCCAGCGCCGATGCGCAAAAATCCGATCACGTGCGCCAAAATCCCGGGGCAATTCAGGGGAAATCGGCGCAAATCGGAAATATTTGGGTAACACGTCGGGAAAACGCGAATCGGGCCCTTAGTAAATGACCCCATTGCGTGTTACTAGGTGCTTTAGAAAAGAAGATGGGGGCTTCTGAAGTGACACTATGGCTTGACTCATCTCATGTGAAAATGAGGTAAGAAGAGCTTTTTTTTACAGGTAAATATGTGAGATTTCACATAAAAGAGGGAATTCTAGAAAGGGCATTTTACCTGATGGAGCTGGTAGTTTAATGGGGGGAAACCTGGTGACAGGATCCCTTTAAGTGTGCATACATATCACTGATCCTAGTTATAATCTAGCTGCTATACTATAGAAGAGTCTCTATTATTTGCACCTGATTTTCCTCTCATGTGATATCACTAACCCCGCCCATGAGGAGCAGGGATGTATGTCCCACCCCCCAGTAGCTCAACAGCATCATTCCTATTCCTCATAATTTTATTCTGCTCCTCCTATGTTCAGGGGGATTTGTGAAGACCCTTTTGTCCTTGGAGGTTGTAGTTGTGATGGTCTACAACCCCCAAAGCAGGAGGGGTAATATGATGGGGGGCAGAGGTTGTGGTCACACCCTTTAAAGAGAGTAACAGTTTCTAAAACTATGAAAAGGAGACTAACTATGACTAATGACTGGCCCATCCATCTAGTGATAACCTGATCACAGGATTTCTCATATCCCCCCAGGAACTCACAATCTACACTACAATTCTCTTCCCTGTAATGACTCCAATCCATAGTCCCTTGCATCCTATTTATAAAGATGTGATCGGGAATGGTGCACGATTATGGACCAAAATTATTTTCTTATCTGTGAAGTGGGGGAAGGATTTTTTTTTTGTCATATATAGCAACAAAAAAAAAACCTTCTCGCTGACATTTTACACATGTGCGTCATGTGCAGCGTTCACGTCTCACAGCATCAGATCCATTTGTTATTTTTATCATTACCCGATCAATTTGTCTTCTATTACATGTGAGGATCCGGGGCTCATCAGGTGCAGAAGGCGCAGGACGCCAGGCACCACGAGGGGCACATTGTCTGCAGCAAATGGGAAACTGAAAGGCATTTTTCATTACTGTCAGAGGCACTAAAAATACCCGGCACCTGCTCGTGCGCCTCCTCCCCACACACCGGGGATACGCTCGCTGCAACCGCCTCATCACCTGCTACTGGGACGCCGATCCATCATCACAGGGAGATCAATCTCAAATTAATAGGAACCAAAACAAAAAGCGAATTCTATCTATTTACCAATTAAACTATTATTCCATAAGCGGCAACATTAGACAGGAATGAAAATTCTAAGGGCCTGATCCTTAAAATATGCAAAACACCTCCACAAAAAAATATTGTGCCCACGTAGTTATAATAGTTACAACTATTCTACATGATACAATGATTTAGTAGTCTAGTCTCTGGTTCTGTAGATCACAGAATCACGTGCCCAAAGAGAAGATTCTAGAAAGGACATTTCACACCCTACTGGGGGCTGGGAGTTTAGTTGGGTCAAACCTGGGACATACCTTCCACCAACCATGACAGATGTGAAACTCCAGGACTGCCATGTTAAATGCAGGACAATTGGGAGATCACCATTAAAGAAAACCAACCCATTCTGATAAACCAGGAACATTACTCATAGATCCAGGCACCGGGACTGTGGGAATCTTCTGTTATCCTGTGCCTCCATCATTCTAAAACCAACTTTTAAAATTCTACTAATTATGCTGAAGGACTCTGGGGCATTACCAGAGCCTCTCTGTGCTGCAGATTCACAAGCTGTTACAATGAGCAGAACATGGCTTCTGTCCCCCTGCCCTCTACCTCTGCTCTACCTCCCGCTTCCTTTGTACTCTAGCAGCAGCAAGAAGTGCAGGGTGAAGGGAGTCCTGCTCTGATCATTGTAACAGCCTGTGAAACTACAGCAATTCGGGGCTCTGGAACTACATTAGCATAATTACAAAAGTTGATTTTAGAAAGAAGGAGGCCATGGATAACAAATATAAGAAGATTACCACAGTCCTGGTGTCTGGATCTATGAGTGAGTGTCCTTGGATTATCAGGATGCATTTTGATGGAAGATTTCCTTTAATTACACAATCAAAATCTGCAGCAATATTTAAAGTCTGTGTGCAGAATCTTATCCTGCAGGGGAAAGCAGCTTATATTCTGCATCATGTGGATGGAAACCAAAAAGAGATCTAAAAATAACTTTACCTCCCGTATTAGAAAGGCCGACCTCAGTTATTAGGCTGCAGGACTATGATGTCTGCAGTGCCGGAGAATGGCCTTGAGGCCGGTGTCTATGAGGCCGTTTATAAGATCTTCCTTCCCTTTCACCCTCCATCTCACTTCTTGATCTAGAACATTAGTGACATGTGAAACACTCGGTTTGACTTTCGAGATCCCGCAGAGCAGAGGAGCCTCGCACACAGCAGAATGAGCTCCCTCGGGGCGGTTTTAAGGTTTGCACTTTAATCGCTACCTCTTGTCAA
The DNA here is from genome assembly GCF_040894005.1 of Engystomops pustulosus. Taxonomy (NCBI): domain Eukaryota; kingdom Metazoa; phylum Chordata; class Amphibia; order Anura; family Leptodactylidae; genus Engystomops; species Engystomops pustulosus. The sequence continues at coordinate 11,307,125 of NC_092420.1, read as the reverse complement.
GCTTGGCAGCCGTGCCGCTCCGCAATCTTCCCGTAACCGTATATATACCTCAAGGTAATGAAGAAATCTCACTAATACATGGCAGAGAATGAGGAAGATGGAGGACTGAAATTGTAGCGTTGTAAAGGGATACATACAGTACACACGGGGGAGTCTGGTCTACCCAGGTAAGTCCTGCATGGGTGCACTCTCAGAGGGTGAACTTATTGCTCTGTATAGACTTATTGGGGGTCATTTACTAAGGGCCCGATTCGCGGGTCCCGATGTGTTACCCGAATATTTCCGATTTGCGCCGTTTTTTCCTGTATTGCCCCGGGTTTTTGGCGCACGCGATTGGATTGTGGCGCATCGGCGCTGGCATGCACGTGATGGAAATGGGGGGCGTGGCCGAACGAAAACCCGAAGGATTCGGAGAAACCGCCGCATTTTTAAAAAAAAAAGTGGCGCTGGACACGCGCTTACTTGCACCAGGAATTGGATAGTGAACTCCGGCGGACCTCTGCGGACTTCAGTGCAGCAGCGACACCTGGTGGACGTCAGAGGAACTGCCTGAGTGAATCCCGGCCGAACCCGAATCCTCCGCAGAATGGACCGGGTAAGTAAATCTGCCCCATTGTTGATGGCGAGAACGGTAAACAGAGGACACACACAAATCATTCCCGAAATAGAAAATGGTTGATTGGACCTCTCTTGACTGGTGCTTCTTTGAGATGCACGAATAGGACCCCCCATTCTGGAGAGGGTTGTCAATGTCAAACCCTCAATCTTGAAGTAGGACCAACCCTGGACATAGGTGATAACTTTACAATTTAGACCAACTCCAGATTCTTCAAGTGATTTTTCAATTTTCGAAATAAGTGACATACTCCGAAAAACATTCCCGTATAGATACATACTGCACCGCTTCCCTGTTACGGCTAATGATCATTCCGGAGATCTGAGGCAGATTCTTCTTCTTTTTGCCCTGAATCCATTTGTCAAAACAAAAATCCCAATTAAATTGAGTACAAGAGGGAACGCTCGTCCCTTCATCCTCCTACCTCTAAATCTCATCTCCCGGCCCTGGTAATAGCTGCTGCGCGGCTCGCCCCTGTCAGGTATTATTGCTTGTAAAAATGGATTTGTTCTGGCGCCGAGACAAGCAGCGGGAGCGCAGGAAATTAGTTATGGGATTTAGGTAAGTATTGGTCACCGGTAGACAAATATCAGGGATTAGCGGTCAGCGGAAGGTCAGATCCCAATGTCCACAGTCTGACAACCATTGCGTCTCGCTGTGCGGAGAGGACGGGATTTTATGGGATTTTTATCTGTAGATTAATATGTGTCGGAAAAAGGCAATAGAAGCCTAAAAATATCTTCAAAACACATTTAAGACACGAGAACTAGAGCGGAAATATACTAAATTTTGCATCAAGTAAAAAAAATTATTATTTTTTTTCAGTATTTGACAATCCAGGGATGGTCTGAGAGTAGTCGTGGTCCTCTTAGATGCTTAGGGTTATCATACCAGACACTGATGGCTTATCCAACAGATTTGTCTGAGGATATGAGGGTCCAATCTTAAAAACTGCACCCATGTGGACAACGTAGGTAAAGAATGAACGTGGACACACGGGTGGTCATTTTCTAAGGGGCCGAATCGCATTTTTACGGCGTGTTACCCGAATTTTTCTGTTTTGTGCCGATTTTCCCTGAATTGCCCCAGGTTTTTGCCGCACGCGATCGGATTGTGGCGCATCGGCGCCGCATGCACGCGACAGGATGCAGGGGGGTGTGGCCGTACGAAAACCCGACAGATTTGGAAAAACCGCCGCATTTAAAAAAAAAAAAAAAAATTCGCTTCACACGCGCTTACCTGCACCCAGCCTGGCATGGTGAACTTCAGTGCATTCCAACGAACTTCAGCGCAGCAGCGACACCTGGTGGACATCGGGGGAACTACCTTAGTGAATCGCTGGAAGACGCGAATCCACCGCAGAGAACGCACGGCTGGATAGCGAATGGACCGGGTAAGTAAACTTTCTCCGTTCACGTCTATGGTAGATGTAGAAGTGGTCAGTGTTGACCGATATGGGGGTGTCCACCTTTCCGCAGATGTTGCGGAGAAATAAGGACAGAGCTGTTGGATTTCAGACTGATCCTGTGATAGGTAGAAGAGGTAAGTCACCACCAGAAGGATCTAGCACACTTCAAATTCAAAATGGTTGAGTTGTGGGGAATAGCTGTTGTCTGAATAAGCTTTGGGCTTCAGTGACGAGGGTAACTTGAGGGACACAGAGTGAATGGCCGGCTCTGGGCCCAGGGTCTCTACGGGGTCATTCAGAGTCTATTCTGCATATGAAGAAACCAGTACTATGAAGACTATATTATTGTTAAGGACCCCCAGAGCAGATTTTCCATCAAGTCTTGTTCTCCGAGGCAGTGTTTATACAAGTGCATCAAGTATGACTTCAATCGAGAAGTTAAATAGAAGAGACATCTAATGCAAAAGGCAGAACATCGAAAATCAATACAAGAAGCAAAAGAAAATTCGAGTGGAGACTTAACCACATGACAAGAAAATCACAGATTCCCAATAGCAGGACATGACCAGCACTCAAAACGATTCATAGCACCGGGCAACGAAATAGGACAAGGCTGTCACCTCGCTCCGTCTTTACTCCTAGACACTTCAGGTCTGGCCACAGAATGATTTGAGTCTATGTAACCTAAAGGGATTGTCCGAAATAACTGCGTCTGCCGAAAATCCTGCTGACGCCAACACAGGATGGAGAAACACTACAAAAATACAAGTGCGTGGCTACCATGTGGACCAGCAGACGATGGAGCCATCTCCACTTCTGGATAACTCTACATAAAAAAGGTTTGGTCCAAGGACATGACGACCAAAGAGGTAGGGATGGAACTTACTAATAGGTCCATCTACTGAGAATGTTGGAAGTATCTCCACAAGGGTAAAAGATCTGGTCAAAAAAACATGGGGTCAAAGTTCAGAACTACGAATTTAGGGAGAGGAAATTGATCGTTGAAGAAAATACGGAGATCTGTTAAACAAAGCCAGACCCAAAATTCCAGTAACAGGTCTTCCGGTTTCGAGGGTCAGATGTTTGACTTTGGTCACTTGGTGATCCAATAATGCTAAATTTTAGTGGAACATCATCAATAAGCGACTAAGAGCTCACCTGCAGGTCAATGGTTACACAGACCCTAAAGGAGATGCTCTGCTGGGTCAGAGGCTGGACAGATGTGACCACCTACCTGTGGAAGGCGTATGGGGAGCTACAGGAATAAAAGTGTCGGACAGTTGGATTTCACCAATGGTTTTGGCCTCAGGAGATAAGCCACCCCCAGAGGTGCGTTAGAATATCCTCTAACCATAATTTTTTTGACACCCACAGAAGGGGAGCAATGAGTGGGACAACTCTTATAACCCATGATGTAGGACCAGCCAAAGCCAAAGTACAGGCGGTCCCCTACTTAAGAACACTCGACTTACATACAACTCCTAGTTACAAACGGACCCCTGGATGTTGGTCATTTATTGTACTTTAGCCCTAGGCTATAATAATCAGCTATAACGGTTATCAAATGTGTCTGTAATGAAGCTTTATAGTTAATCCTGGTTCTTATACCAATCCAACATTTTTAAAATCCAATTGTCACAGAGACCAAAAAAGCAAAATGATTCCACTTTCCAATCCACCAACCCCCAACAATAAAATAACAGGACACCATCTGCTCATTTTCTGGAACATTTTTAATCATATCGCTTATGCATACACTAAATATTTCTTTAAGACAAACTGTGAGTTGAAAACAGAAAAAACAAAAAAAAAAAAACTTTTCATAAAAAATAAATCCCTTATAAAGTGTCACATGTTGTCCATAACGTACAGTAAGAATCCGGCTTGGCTTTTAATCACATTCGGACGTTACGACGATGAATTCTTAAGAGTAGGATTGTCGATTGTACTAGTAAATAGGACTCTCTACGGCCTCGTTTTTGGTCTACTTTATCTTATTTTTTTGTCATCGTTGTCCACACGTGTAAGTCAGTTTGGATACAACTTCTCTACGAGACTCCTAGAGTAATACGCCGTTGGTCTTACTCAACTGTGCTCCTCGGATGAAGCTAGACCTGGTCTTCTACACAAGTGACCATGTCGAAAAAAATGTCTCGGGATCATCAAGAAATCAAACTAGTCTTCATCCATCTTCTGTCAATGGAACGATCTTCTTCAGATAATCCCACCACCATAGGTCTCCGATCTTCATGACAAGAGATGATCAGGCACTTTCCACTACCAACATTTGTTGGCTGAGTATTTTGAGTATTTTTTTTAAGGTTCTTCTCATATGTCCTCCAGAACACATAGAGCTTCCACAGCGCTGCTAGGTCCCTGCGCTACCCCGCCGATGACGAAGAGCATGTTGTTGGACTGAATGCTTGAGCAGGAACATCTTCCTGTAGGCATGGAGGGCAAAAATTCCCACCTCTTTTTCACCGTGTTAAAGCCTTCGACTGAGTTCAAGGGGGAGGGTTGGTTACCTGTTGGAACACAACACAATCATAAAAGGTATAAACATTCTACAAATTTATAGAGCGAATTGATATTCTACATATGAGCTGTAGACGAACAATGAGGGCAAGGTCTCCTCCCGATCTATATGCTACAGGAACAGAACAACCACTGGAGTCCACCATAAGAGAACCTGATGCTGGCCCGTGGTGGTCTATGTGGTGGCAGAAGACAAAGAGTGCTAAGTATAGATGGTCTCTAGGAGTTTGAATGGGAGGTTTGGGGTCTGAATATGTTTAGGGCTCTGGAGTACCCTGGTCTAGAACATGCAATAGAAGCCTTCTAAAAACAAAAGTCATAATGAGGGTCTTTGGTCTCCTTGGGACAAGAGGCCGTGTGTTCATAAGATTTCTTTTTCCATTTATTCCAACTTCACATTTCACAACATCAGGACGTTAAAATGCTGCCTGGAGACCTGCCCAGACACCTCCTACTTTGTGGTGAAGTTTTACAGGCTCCACCCCCTTTACTAAGAAGGACATTTGGAATTATTTTTTGTGAAAATTTTGGACGGTCCTAGGAAACTTGGGACAGTCTGTCTATCCTAAATCATGTTTTAAAGCCTGTTTAATGGTTGGACATTGACACAGATCAGCTACCCAATGGACGGCACTAGAGATCCATCTGTATTTCTCCTGGAAAAGTGAAGACTTAGATCTCCACAAGAGAAAATGGGCACCCTCTAAATATTCACAAATAGAGTTATTTCACTACCTTTCACGTGCTATTCTGTTTCATAGATTCAAGGGCACTAAGAATTTTTTGTATAGCCCCCACTGTTTCTGAGATATCAGTCCCAGTATCTGACCACTATAATCCTCCCTACTGACAGAGAAGAGCTACTGGAGCACTGGAGGGGGCGTGTTATAATAATCTCAGTGTCAGAGTAGATTATCATAACACACGCCCCCTCTAAGCATCAGCTCCTCCTCTCTGTCAGTAGGGAGGATTATAATGGTCAGATACTGGGGCTGAGATCTCAGCGACAGTGGTAGCTAGAATGGAAATTCAAAGTGTCCCTGAACCTGTGAAGCCACTCCTTACTGTTGGTATGTGCATCACTACATGTGTGAGGTAGTGAAAAGTTTACTTTAACAACTGTGCCTCATTACTTCCGGTAAAATATTTCCTTATTCAACCAAAACAAGGAATATTTTTTCGCCTGTAACGCGCCTATAGCAGAGTCCTCATCTAGTACGGACAAGCATGGGTGCTGCTTCTTCCTTGCACTATGGATAGTCCTGGGGATTAGCAGCGAGCGGCTTAACAAGGTCTTCTGCAATATACATGACAGAGCTGAGAGCCGGCAGCAGATCATGTATAAATTCATAATCAGACCCTACAAGTGCATTACATGGAGGATCCAGAATAAAAGGAAGTTTCCGGAACGTAGAAGAGTCAAATGGATTGTACCGGGTCGCCATATGGTATTTGTCATAAGATGGATCCATAGACTTCCGTATCATCACCTCCCTATCACAGGTCTTACGGTATAACTATCAGGCGGTATTATTTACATGATGTCATCATCTGTATCCGCAGTAACTGAAGGGCCGGGACCTCTATCCCTGTGACGGAAGGAATATTTCTGACCCGCGTTCAACATAAAAAGCCGTTTCCGAGGAGTAAAGTGTCCGTCATAGCGAGAGCCCCGGAGATCAGCGCCATTGTGTGAGGAGAAAGGTCAGGCTTTATGTGTACACAATGGAGCCGGCTCCCTTCAGGTGCTTCTACCTTCCCGCAGCTTCCAGCACGGTTTCCATGGAAATCTATAGGCCCAGGACTCATTATACAATAATCCCATGTCACTCATGTTTTCCGCCAGGAATATTCCATCAACAGAATCTAAATAGGTTGTGTCCGAGTCCTGAGATGTCTGACAGGACAGGAGGAGACGGGAAATTCACTGCCAACATCATTTTGCTATTTTCGAGAACTTGTGTACAAGTAAGAGAGTGAGAATAGTGCTGATAAATATTACATGTCTCCTCCAGCCGCAGGACACAGCCTGACACATCCAACCTCCACAGCATCCCTCACTAACCCCAGCACAACATCAGTACAGACTGATAGATAGGAGATAGACGGAGAAATAGATAGACATTTGTTAGATAGATAGACAGATATGAGATAGATAGATAGATAGATATGAGATAGATAGATAGATAGATAGGAGATAGATAGATAGATAGATAGGAGATAGATAGATAGATAGGAGATAGATAGATAGATAGATAGATAGATAGATAGATAGATAGATAGATAGATAGATATGAGATAGATAGATAGATAGATAGATAGATATGAGATAGATAGATAGATAGATAGATAGATAGATAGGAGATAGATAGATAGATAGATATGAGATAGATAGATAGATATGAGATAGGAGATAGATAGATAGATAGATAGATAGATAGATAGGAGATAGATAGATAGATAGATAGATAGATATGAGATAGATAGATATGAGATAGATAGATAGATAGATAGATAGATAGATAGGAGATAGATAGATAGGAGATAGATAGATAGATAGGAGATAGATAGGAGATAGATAGATAGATAGATAGATAGGAGATAGATAGGAGATAGATAGATAGATAGATATGAGATAGATAGATATGAGATAGATAGATATGAGATAGATAGATAGATATGAGATAGATAGATAGATAGATAGATAGATAGATAGATAGATAGATAGATAGATAGATAGATAGATAGGAGACATTGACAGTAAAATATCGGCTATGATAAGTAAAATGTAATTTCTGTAGTATAGTAGACACAGCCGGGTATTATATAACTATGTGTGAGACATAAGCCGGGGGTCGTGTGCGGATGTTCTGGTGACCCCCGCGTCTGAGTGTGAATAAGTCATTAGTGATTCTGCAGGAATTCAGGAAGACAAAAAATCCACAATAATATGTGACTGCTATTTTGAGGAGTTGTGTCAATTACCAGCTTCACCCTTGTGGCTCGGTAAATTTGATGGTTTGGATCCTGGGTCTAATGAGCCGTACAATATGGCAGTCAGTCCCGGGAAGTGACAGTTAACCCCTTTACTGCCAACAACTTACAACCATGCATCCAAAATGAATCATGTGACTGTGCTTAGATGAGACAATTTTCCATATCTTCCCGTATTTTCCATGTCTCCATGTAATATGATTCTATATAAAACCTGATACAAATTATCTTCCCTTGTAACAAAATTAGACTAAAGGGTTCTATTATTATAAATAAAATATTGTTAGGTAAGTTAGCAATAAAAAAAAAAAATAAGCCCCACCCCTGAGGAGTCTTCTCTCAGGTAAGGGGGGCGGGAGGGGTCAATCTATGCTTTTGGAAACAAAGCAGAGAACCGGGTTTCCCACAGTTTAGAGGTCCTTGTCTAGTTGTTCTTTTATCCTGAAGACTATTGTTGGTTACACACGGGAACTGGTTTTATGAAAGAGCCTGGCACCTGATTTTACATTGGTTTCGCTCCTTTTGTTATTTTGGCATCACAGATGCTGTCAATTTTTTTTGGCAATTGATGATTTGGCTTATTAGAAGACGATTTGGTCATCAGATAATTTGGCACCTATTATTAGGCCATTTGACCCTTGTTGTCAGATGATTTGGTACTTGTCAGGTGATATGGCCTCTGTTTGTTGTCAGGTGATTTGGCTCCTTTTATAAGATGATTTAGTGACTTGGCCCTCGCTGTCAGATGATTTGGCGTCTCCTTCAAAACACTTTAGCACCTGCCATAAAATTGCCCGATTATTTGGCACATGCCTTTCCTTAATTTGGTACATGTTATCCCCTCTTTTGGCCCCCGTTGGGAGATGTTTTGGCCCCTGCTCCGAGATGTTTTGGCCCCTTCTCCGAGATGTTTTGGCCCCTGCTTCGAGATGCTTTGGCCCCTGTGCTCGGAGATGTTTTGGCCCCTGCTCTGAGATGTTTTGGCCCCTGCTCGGAGATGTTTTGGCCCCTGCTCGGAGATGTTTTGGCCCCTGCTCAGAGATGTTTTGGCCCCTGCTCGGAGATGTTTTGGCCCCTGCTCAAAGATGTTTTGGCCCCTGCTCAAAGATGTTTTGGCCCCTGCTGGGAGATGTTTTGGCCCCTGCTGGGAGATGTTTTGGCCCCTGCTGGGAGATGTTTTGGCCCCTGCTGGGAGATGTTTTGGCCCCTGCTGGGAGATGTTTTGGCCCCTGCTGGGAGATGTTTTGGCCCCTGCTGGGAGATGTTTTGGCCCCTGCTGGGAGATGTTTTGGCCTCTGCTGGGAGATGTTTTGGCCCCTGCTGGGAGATGTTTTGGCCCCTGCTGGGAGATGTTTTGGCCCCTGCTGGGAGATGTTTTGGCCCCTGCTGTGACATGTTTTGGCCCCTGCTGTGACATGTTTTGGCCCCTGCTGGGAGATGTTTTGGCCCACGCTGTCAGCTGCTTTAAGTTGTTTTGGTGCCTGCTGTCAGATAATTTGGCACCTGCCGACAGCCGTTTTGTTCCCTGCTGTTATACGTTGTGCTATGTTCTGTCAGTACATATGGAGGCCACTATCACATCAGGTGGCCCCTGGTGTAAGTAGCAGTGGCCCCTGCTTTCAGCTGAATTGGCCATTGCCTGAAAGGGCAAAAAAAAAACACAGTAAAAAACATCTACAACATTAAAAAGCTGCAGAATTTACCCCCTGGAGCTAGAAATCTCCCCGGTCCACTTCCTATTAACCCGAGCGGTTCTTTAATTGAAAAAAAAACCAAACATTTTGTTTCTAAATGTAAATCAATCCAAATCCGTGAAATTAAAAAAAACACACGGGCCAATTGTCTCAGCGTATTCTCTTTATGGCCGTCTAAAAGTGAATGACTGAGCAGCGGAGCATCAGCTGCTGAGACAAATTGGGACATTGCCTTAATAAATCCAGCAGCTGCTATTAGGAATTAGACTCGGAGACCAGGATGGGATTTAATCAATCGCAACTAAAAAGGATTTTTTTTTTTCCTTTTTTCCCTGAGAGATTTCATCGGATCTTAACAAGACGTTTCTAGGCGACTTCTGTGGAGGCATCATACGGCAGCAGCGAGACAATACCCTCCCGCGGTGCGCGGCCATTGTATCGTGACGCACGGGGTGGATGATGTGATACGTCGCTTCAAGCTATTAGCCTCCGTACCGGAAATTAGGAGCAAACGCGCTTTTCCATTAAATTTGTTCAGCTTCTGGAAACTCATATACATATATATTTATATTGCACCCGATGTTTCTTTTCAGCACAAAAAGTAGTAACATTGCAAACAATGGGGCTCATTTACTAAGGGTCCGCGGAACCGCAATTCCGTCGGGTTTCGGGAAATTTCCAATGTGCGCCGAATTGCCCCGGGTTTTTGGCGCACGCGATCGGATTGTGGTGCATCGGCGCCGGCTTGCATGCAACAGAAATGGGGGGCGTGGCCTTTGGACAACCTGACGGATTCGGACAAACCGCAGAATTTAAAAAAAGAATTGTGTCACAAGATCAGCACTCACATGCACCAGGAAGATGGTGAACTCCGGCGGACCTCGGCGCAGCAGCAACGGATGCAGGAACTCGGGGGCACGGGCTTAGTGTATCGCGGCAGACCAGAATACTCGTCGCAACTGGACCGGGTAAGTTAATCTCCCCCAATCTGCCAAATTTTTGCAAATATCGCCTTAAAGACCAATCATATAGAATTCAACCAATGACAAGCTGAGATCTGGGTGGTCGTGGTGAGCACCAATGACATGAGGCCTTTATTTTAAGCAGCGACACAGAAAACCGTAATTTATCCGCGTCACGGGGAGCAGCCGCTTGGTTAAATATGGAACCGTCTTAAGATGAATGAGAAGATAATGGTGTAACTTCTGTTATTTTTATCTGTGACAAGTATTCATTACGTCTTTAGTTCAGAGGATTGTAGGCAGCGCCGGCTCCACCAGATCACGCTGAGAGATTCACACAGATCTAGGAGATTAGGGAAGCGGCAAAAAACATGGAAATTAAAGAAATTAGCTGAAAAGAAATTTACTCTGGAGCAGAAAATTTCCTGCCATGCTACTGGCACTGCCCTATGCCATTAATGTGCCACTCAGAGTGCGGTGCCCCTCGTTTATCTAAGCCATGCCCTATATGTGACCCCTTCATAAGACACAATGGACATGCTCCTTTTTGTTACATAAAGTGCCCATAAAGCCCCATTTTCAGGATAATGGGACGCACTTCCAAAACTGCAAGAGGTCTCCACTGTGCATTTCATTACTGAGGGGGAGGCTGTTGGGCATTTCATTACTGAGGGGGAGGCTGCTGGACATTTCATTACTGAGGGGGAGGCTGCTGGACATTTCATTACCGGGGGAGGCTGCTGGACATTTCATTACCGGGGGAGGCTGCTGGGCATTTCATTACTGAGGGGGAGGCTGCTGGGCAATTCATTACCAGGGGAGGCTGCTGAGCATTTCATAATTTCATAACCAGAGGAAGCTGCTGGGCATTTCATTACTGGGGGAGGCTGCTGGGCATTACATTACTGAGGAAGACTGCTGGGCATTTCATTGCTGGGAGAAACTGCTGGGCATTTCATTACTGAGGGAGACTGCTGGGCATTTCATTACTGAGGGAGACTGCTGTGTTGCAGGGCACTACAATACCAGGGGAAGCTGCTGGGCATTTCATTACTGGGGAGGCTGCTGAGCATTTTATTACCGAGGGAGGATTCTGGGCATTTCATAACCAGGGGAAGCTGCTGAGAATTTCATGAGACAGGGAATCTGCTGGACATTTCATTACCGGGAAGGTGCTGGACATTTCATTACCGGGAAGGTGCTGGACATTTCATTACCAGGGGAAGGCAGCATGGGGCATTTCATAACTGGGGGGAGGCTGCAAGGGCATTTCATTACCGGGGGAAGCTGCTGACCATTTCATTCATGGGGGAGGCTGCTGTACATTTCATTAATGGGGGAGGCTGCTGAGCATTTCATTAATGGGGGAGGCTGCTGAGCATTTCATTACCAGGGGAGGCTGTTCCTAATGGCTTATACTCGAATCAATTAGTTTTTCAATTTCTTTTTGGATCGGCTTAGTCTCCAACTCCTTGGACCACTGGTGATCACAGAGGCATGGACCTTCATCCCACAATCTGAGCCATAATGGGGCTCCAGGGGGAAGGATTACAGAAGTCCTGTGATTTGGGATTCCGATGGTAGTAAGTAAGAGGTATGTGACTACATAAGACATGACGTGAGAACAGACTTACCAAGCCCTCCGGCCACCACCACTCGACCCCCCAGGTAGCCGGTCACAAAATCCGCTCTCTTTTCCCTCATCCGTGTAGACCGGCAGGGTTTGCTCCAGTTTCCTATAAGACATAAAAATTCCATCAACCTAAAGGCGTCTGTTTGTTACAATGTTCCAGCACCGCGGGCGCCTTCATTTTAATTTTTTTTTTTTTAACAAAATTGGAATTGAAGACAGTAAACAGTGTGGGGTGAGATAACGCGCTGGGAGGGGGTGTCACGTCTGGTGACGGCTTCTATATTCGCTGCTGGGAGGGGGGTGTCACGTCTGGTGACGGCTTCTATATTCGCTGCCACCGTTTTCCGCGCTGTCATCCGCAGACAATGGGATAAAGGCTGGTAATGGCCGCCCCTTGTGCGCAGGTAACAATACACACTTATTTACTGCGGGAGAAGACGGGAACAACTTCTACGCCACAGACCGCTTTGTTATACAACGGCAGAGCGGATTTAACCCCTTAGTGCCCAGGCTATTTCAAACCTTAATGTTCAAACAAGGTTTTCCTATTTTTTTTGCAAAAAGCCATAACTCTCTTATTTTTCTGATGACATATCCATGGGTGGGAAGGAAGGGGGGGGGGGCGAGATTTATCACCAGAAAAATAAGAGAGTCGGGTAAGAGTCAGACATATAGATAAGAACTACCGCATCCTCTTGGCAAGAGGCAGGACCTTGAGGATTGAAAGAGGCAGCAGGGTGAATGAACAATGCAAGGAACATTGTCTCTTGTAAATAATGCAGGTACAGATAGTACTCCCACCTTGTCTCTATCTGTAAATGATGCAGACCTGCCACCCTGGAAATGATGTAGGTCTCACCGTCTCTCTCCCTGTAAATGATATAGGCACAGATAGTACTACCTCCCTATCACTTATAGGTACATATAGTACAGCCTCCCTGTAAATGATGTAGGTAAAAATTGTGTTGCCTCCCTGTCTCCACCAGTAAGTGAAGTGGGTACAGATAGTACTGCCTCCCTGTCTCTCCCTGTAAATCATGTAAGCACAAATAGTACTGCTGCCAGGCCTCTCCCTGTAAATCATATAGGTACAGATAGTACTGTTGCCAGGCCTCTCCCTGTAAATCATGTAGGCACAGATAGTACTGCTGCCAGGCCTCTCCCTGTAAATCAAGTAGGTACAGATAGCACTGCTGCCAGGCCTCTCCCTGTAAATCATATAGGTACAGATAGTACTGTTGCCAGGCCTCTCCCTGTAAATCATGTAGGCACAGATAGTACTGCTGCCAGGCCTCTCCCTGTAAATCAAGTAGGTACAGATAGCACTGCTGCCAGGCCTCTCCCTGTAAATCATATAGGTACAGATAGTACTGTTGCCAGGCCTCTCCCTGTAAATCATGTAGGCACAGATAGTACTGCTGCCAGGCCTATCCCTGTAAATCATGTAGGCACAGATAGTACTGCTGTCAGGCCTCTCTCTGTAAATCATGTAAGCACAGATGGTACTCCTGCCAGGCCTCTCCCTGTAAATTATGTAGGTACAGATAGTACTGCTGCCAGGCCTCTCCTTGTAAATCATGTAAGTACAGATAGTACTGCTGCCAGGCCTCTCCCTGTAAATCATGTAGGTACAGATAGTACTGCTGCCAGGCCTCTCCCTGTAAATCATATAGGTACAGATAGTACTGCTGCTAGGCCTCTCCCTGTAAATCATGTAGGCACAGATAGTACTGCCTCCCTGTCTCTCCCTGTAAATCATGTAGGTACAGATAGTACTGCTGCCAGGCCTCTCCCTGTAAATCATATAGGTACAGATAGTACTGCTGCTAGGCCTCTCCCTGTAAATCATGTAGGCACAGATAGTACTGCCTCCCTGTCTCTCCCTGTAAATCATGTAGGCACAGATAGTACTGCTGTCAGGCCTCTTTCTGTAAATCATGTAAGCACAGATAGTACTGCTGCCAGGCCTCTCCCTGTAAATTATGTAGGTACAGATAGTACTGCTGCCAGGCCTCTCCTTGTAAATCATGTAGGTACAGATGGTACTGCTGCCAGGCCTCTCCCTGTAAATCATGTAGGCACAGATAGTACTGCGACCCTGTCTCTCCCTGTAAATCATGTAAGCACAGATAGTACTGCTGCCAGGCCTCTCGCTGTAAATCATATAGGTACAGATACCGGTAGTACTGCTGCCAGGCCTCTCCCTGTTGCCTCCCTGTAGGTACATATAGCACTGCTGCCAGGCCTCTCATGTAGGTACAGATAGTACTGCCTCCCTGTTTCTCCCTGTAAATCATGTAGGCACAGATAGTACTGCTGCCAGGCCTCTCCCTGTAAATCATGTAGGTACAGATAGTACTGCTGCCAGGCCTCTCCCTGTAAATCATGTAGGTACAGATAGTACTGCTGCCAGGCCTCTCCCTGTAAATCATGTAGGCACAGATAGTACTGCTGCCAGGCCTCTCCCTGTAAATCAAGTAGGTACAGATAGCACTGCTGCCAGGCCTGTCCCTGTAAATCATGTAGGTACAGATAGTACTGCTGCCAGGCCTCTCCCTGTAAATCATGTAGGTACAGATAGTACTGCTGCCAGGCCTCTCCCTGTAAATCATGTAGGCACAGATAGTACTGCTGCCAGGCCTCTCCCTGTAAATCATGTAGGTACAGATAGCACTGCTGCCAGGCCTCTCCCTGTAAATCATGTAGGCACAGATAGTACTGCTGCCAGGCCTCTCCCTGTAAATCATGTAGGCACAGATAGTACTGCCTCCCTGTAAATCATGTAGGCACAGATAGCACTGCTGCCAGGCCTCTCCCTGTAAATCATGTAGGCACAGATAGTACTGCTGCCAGGCCTCTCCCTGTAAATCATGTAGGCACAGATAGTACTGCCGCCCTGTAAATCATGTAGGCACAGATAGTACTGCCTCCCTGTCGCTCCCTGTAAATCATGTAGGCACAGATAGTACTGCTGCCAGGCCGCTCTCTGTAAATCATGTCGGCACACAAAGCACTATAAGTCTCTGTATATCATGTAGGCACTGATAGCACTATCTGTATAACTCTCTGTATATCATGTAGGCACAGATAGTACTACCTCCCTGCATATAGGTACAGATAGTATATCCTCCTGTTCTCTCTCAGTAAATGATAGAGGTAATGGCGTGAAAAATGAGCAAAGGGATAACATTTATCAGATGATTTTATGAAAACTTATTCAGACGATAAAGAAGATAGGACAAGGCATGGACTGGGTGCGCTGAGTACACTGAGGGTGCACACAAAGGGTTATACAGTTGTTGATGACTTTTTGCATTCTCCTAGTCTTCAATTAACCCTATGAGAGCGCTGACCTCCATAGTCCGCATTGCTCCTACATGGACTGTTTTCGGGCTGACACACGGCAGAGCTCACTTGGGTAGTATGAGAGATATGGAACAGCGTGTGCTTATCTCTCACAGCCCCTGGGATATTCAGCGTACAGACAGCTGTGATCCTGCCGAAAGTGAGGCCAATGCATTCATCTGCTCGGCTGCCCGGACCACGATATCTGGCTGCCAGTTGTCATGGCAATTGAAGAAATTGCTTTATAACATCTACAGATCTTTGGTCTAATCCCATCTACATTCCAGCCCCAACTTCCAGCTAACCCTATCACAACGGCGGCCATACACATACCCGATAGGTGGACGTCTACATCGAGGAGGTGGCAAGACGATCATGGACAGTTCTCTTAATTATCTCTTGTTCCTTCATACTTAAAGGGTTTGTTCCATGATAGAAAGATATCATCTATCGGTCCACTAGGGGTCCGAGCACACAGAGAACTGGGGAGAAGTGTGGACACATTGCATCTGCCTCCATTGGCTGAAAGAAGAGCAGGTTGGGTATGTGGACCTGGCTCCTCTTCAGGGGAACCAAAAGGAAACTTGATGTCCCCTCTTCTCCCAATCACAAGAGTCAGACCCCTAATTGTGGATAGTGTCAATTATGGAACCAGATTATTTTCGGAAATTTTCTGATGTATGTAGGCTTCTTATTAAGGTTGTCACTAT
Source organism: Engystomops pustulosus (assembly GCF_040894005.1). Taxonomy (NCBI): domain Eukaryota; kingdom Metazoa; phylum Chordata; class Amphibia; order Anura; family Leptodactylidae; genus Engystomops; species Engystomops pustulosus. Next base: position 11,291,228 of record NC_092420.1, on the reverse strand, counting down.
GGATAAGGCATTTAGTAGGAAGCCTCTCCCAAAAATAGGACAATATAGATCAAAAATGGTTCCCCAACGATAGGCTACAATGGGGACGCATATCAATCTTTGTTGGAGGCTGAAACGTAGATGAATATCCATGAACACACATACACAGGGTATCTTAATGTGCTGTACTTTTTGGATAAGCCCCTCTTGGTCATGATTGCGGGAGCCACAAGGACCAGGACCACATTTGGACCTGAGCAGGAGGACTCGGGGACGTGGATATATCAGTTTCTTTCCTTGTTACATGGTGACAACTTGGCTAATTAACCATTAAGAAGACTTTGTAGGCTCCCCCCCCCCCCATGGAAGCCATGATGACAGCCATGTTTCTTGTCACCTGACTATACCAGGAACCAAATTGGCAGAATACAATTTTTAACATATAGGGGCAGAGTTACTTACCCGGTCCATTCGCGATCCAGCGGCGCGTTCTCTGCGGTGGATTCGGGTCTTCCGGCGATTCACTAAGGCAGTTCCTCCGACGTCCACCAGGTATCGCTGCTGCGCTGAAGTTCCCCGAGGCCCGCCAGCGTTCACAATCCTATTCCTGGTGAAGGTAAGCGCGTGTCCAGCGACACTTTTTTTTAAAAATGCGGCGTCGGGTTTTCGTACGGCCACGCCCCACGATTTCCGTCGCGTGCCTGCCAGCGCCCATGCGCCACAATCCGATCGCGTGCGCCAAAAACCGAGGGCAATTCAGGGGAAATCTGCGCAAATCGGAAATATTTGGGCAACACGTCGGGAAAACGCAAATTGGGCCCTTAGTAAATGACCCCCATAGATTCTTCTTTTTCTTCACCAGCCAATGAATACTTGATCACAAGTGAGACAAGAAAATAGTCAAAATTTGTTTGTACGGCCTAAAAAACATAAGACGTCGCTGCTTATCTTGATGGTGCAGATAGATGGAGATGCTTGCCCTCAGGCTTGGAGGAGCTATGATCATCTCTGGATGATACAGAAGTGATTATTGTTCCAGAATGAATCGGATCAGTGCAGCTCAGCTCAGCGCCTCGGATAAAAAAAAATTGCCACTTGCTTTTTGTTCCCGGCATAGAAGAGATGTGAAGACGGAGAGATGCTAGATGACCGCGGGGCAGCCTGGAAATAGAGATGAGGCCACAAACAGGACAACCAAACACCAAGATTAAAGCTCAACTCAACATATGCCCAGACTCGCGGTTACGTCACCTCTTATGTTCTGTGAACCACTGTAGTCTTCCAAGCCGATCTTTCCTTGTGATGTTCCATACATCTCGTAGATGTATGATCCCTACACAAGGGCAGATCAAGGTCTACGAAGAACATCGCCCCCCACCGAGGCTTACGTTGCCTCCTACGTTGCACTGTAGAGTTGCTTTCTTTATGAGGATTCTTACATCTCGTAGAGTCATGTGTAATCCTTTCACTAAGGCAAATCAAAGTCTACGAAGACCATCAGCGCCGTATTGTGTTTCTTCTCTTCTCCCTCGATTCAATCAATCACAAAAGTGGGTATGTCCTACAGTCCATTATACAAAGCTTAGCCTCTACTATGGTTCACCTCAGGTCACAACCAGGTTAGACATCATGGGGGATCAAGTGATGGGGATCCAAAAGCAATGATCCCCATCAACAATGAAGTTCAGTTCTGGTTGAGGATGTTCATTAGAACAACAATCCCTTTTCCCAATAGTAGTATCACTCACTTTTTAGAGATTCTGTAGAAAACTAAAGCAGCAAATTGACCAGTCTCAATGGACATCTGCTTCGCTTTGCTCAAGGTTTGATGTCTTCCCTCTCGTTGTGCTAAGTAGATGTCTGGTTAACCAAAATCCATGTATAAACCAAGCATCACTTCACCAGTAATGGAAGTGTATATTCCGTATTCTGTCTTGTTCCGCTATTCCTGGATGTTCTCAGATTGTTACCCCCTGCTCCAAAGAAAAGTCTGGATCTCCCAGGACTCATCCATATAGACAGGAGCCAAGGCCTCTTCTAGTAGGCGGCTACTGGGGTTACTCTATAAATGGATGAGGAGACTCCACACCCGTCACATTACAGGAGACTGGGGCATAAATGCTGGGAAAAAGCAGGAATGGGGAAGCTTTTATGGACCAAGTTCCCAAACTACAACCAAAATCCCCTAAACATGGTAACATGAGGCCACCATGGTAATTTAAGCAGTAACTTTTATTACGGCTCTATCCTGGCGCAGCTTTCAATTGTATAAGCAACTTGAGGAGGTCAATGCATTAGAAAGTAGGCGGAGGAATTGAGATTATCATTGCGGCTTCCATCCAGGTTCTCCTAAACAGAAAGACTCGCGGAGGCCGGGAGCAGGTGATCAATGATAATCCACTTTACATTAGAAATTAGCACGACACATCCTGAACTGCCTTGTCTGCCGAACGCTGTGCTGTGGTCATAGCCTAGGTGACAACATAAAGGGTTCTGAGTGCCACCACTGGGTTCATTCACACGGCCAGGTGCTCACCCGGGCCGGAAGAAAGGGATGAGCGCTCGTCACCCCTCCATAGGCAGAAGAGCGGCCCGATTCAATTGACCGGGAGCCATTGAAGTCTATAGGGGTTATGATCTGGTCACAAATCATGCGACCACATCACGGCGCTATTACTACAATCTAAATGGGGCCTTAGAGGGTTGCTATTAGTACATTTATGTACAAGAATATAACTACTATAATACTGCCCCTATGTACAAGAATATAACTACTATAATACTGCCCCCTATGTACAGGAATATAACTACTATAATACTGCCCTCTATGTACAAGAATATAACTACTATAATACTGCCCCCTATGTACAAGAATATAACTACTATAATACTGCCCCCTATGTACAAGAATATAACTACTATAATACTGCCCCCTATGTACAGGAATATAACTACTATAATACTGCCCCCTATGTACAAGAATATAACTACTATAATACTGCCCCCTATGTACTAGAATATAACTACTATAATACTGCCCCCTATGTACAAGAATATAACTACTATAATACTGCCCCCTATGTACAAGAATATAACTACTATAATACTGCCCCCTATGTACAAGAATATAACTACTATAATACTGCCCCCTATGTACAGGAATATAACTACTATAATACTGCCCCTATGTACAAGAATATAACTACTATAATACTGCTCCCTATGTACAGGAATATAACTACTATAATACTGCCCCCTATGTACAGGAATATAACTACTATAATACTGCCCCCTATGTACAGGAATATAACTACTATAATACTGCTCCCTATGTACAGGAATATAACTACTATAATACTGCCCGCTATGTACAGGAATATAACTGCTATAATACTGCCCCTATGTACAAGAATATAACTACTATAATACTGCCCCCTATGTACAGGAATATAACTACTATAATACTGCCCCCTATGTACAAGAATATAACTACTATAATACTGCTCCCTATGTACAGGAATATAACTACTATAATACTGCCCCTATGTACAAGAATATAACTACTATAATACTGCTCCCTATGTACAGGAATATAACTACTATAATACTGCCCCCTATGTACAAGAATATAACTACTATAATACTGCTCCCTATGTACAGGAATATAACTACTATAATACTGCCCCCTATGTACAGGAATATAACTACTATAATACTGCCCCCTATGTACAGGAATATAACTACTATAATACTGCCCGCTATGTACAAGAATATAACTACTATAATACTGCCCCTATGTACAAGAATATAACTACTATAATACTGCCCCTATGTACAAGAATATAAGTACTATAATACTGCCCCCTATGTACAGGAATATAACTACTATAATACTGCCCCTATGTACAAGAATATAACTACTATAATACTGCTCCCTATGTACAGGAATATAACTAGTATAATACTGCCCCCTATGTACAGGAATATAACTACTATAATACTGCCCCCTATGTACAGGAATATAACTACTATAATACTGCTCCCTATGTACAGGAATATAACTACTATAATACTGCCCGCTATGTACAAGAATATAACTACTATAATACTGCCCCTATGTACAGGAATATAACTACTATAATACTGCCCCCTATGTACAAGAATATAACTACTATAATACTGCCCCCTATGTACAAGAATATAACTACTATAATACTGCCCCCTATGTACAAGTATATAACTACTATAATACTGCCTCCTATATACAGGAATATAACTACTATAATACTGCCCCCTATGTACAAGAATATAACTACTATAATACTGCCCCCTATGTACAAGAATATAACTACTATAATACTGCCCCCTATGTATAAGAATATAACTACTATAATACTGCCCCCTATTTACAGGAATATAACTACTATAATACTGCCCCCTATGTACAGGAATATAACTACTATAATACTGCCCCCTATGTACAGGAATATAACTACTATAATACTGCCCCCTATGTACAAGAATATACTACTATAATACTGCCCCCTATGTACAGGAGTATAACTACTATAATACTGATCCTATGTACAGGAATATAACTACTATAATACTGCCCCCTATGTACAAGAATATAACTACTATAATACTGTCCCCTATGTACAGGAATATAACTACTATAATACTGCCCCCTATGTACAAGAATATAACTACTATAATACTGCTCCCTATGTACAAGAATATAACTACTATAATACTGCCCCTATGTACAGGAATTTAACTACTATAATACTGCCCCCTTTGTACAAGAATATAACTACTATAATACTGCCCCCTATGTATAAGAATATAACTACTATAATACTGCCCCTATGTACAAGAATATAACTACTATAATACTGCCCCCTTTGTACAAGAATATAACTACTATAATACTGCCCCCTATGTATAAGAATATAACTACTATAATACTGCCCCCTATGTATAAGAATATAACTACTATAATACTGCCCCCTATGTACAAGAATATAACTACTATAATACTGCCCCCTATGTACAAGAATATAACTACTATAATACTGCCCCCTATGTACAAGAATATAACTACTATAATACTGCTCCCTATGTACAAGAATATAACTACTATAATACTGCCCCTATGTACAGGAATATAACTACTATAATACTGCCCCCTATGTACAAGAATATAACTACTATAATACTGCCCCCTATGTATAAGAATATAACTACTATAATACTGCCCCTATGTGCAAGAATATAACTACTATAATACTGCCCCTATGTACAGGAATATAACTACTATAATACTGCCCCCTATGTGCAAGAATATAACTACTATAATACTGCCCACTATGTACAAGAATATAACTACTATAATACTGCCCCCTATGTACAAGAATATAACTACTATAATACTGCCCCCTATGTACAGGAATATAACTACTATAATACTGCCCCTATGTACAAGAATATAACTACTATAATACTGCCCCCTATGTACAAGAATATAACTACTATAATACTGCCCCCTATGTACAGGAATATAACTACTATAATACTGCCCCCTATGTACAGGAATATAACTACTATAATACTGCCCCCTATGTACAGGAATATAACTACTATAATACTGCCCCCTATGTACAAGAATATAACTACTATAATACTGCCCCCTATGTACAAGAATATAACTACTATAATACTGCCCCTATGTACAAGAATATAACTACTATAATACTGCCCCCTATGTACAGGAATATAACTACTATAATACTGCCCCTATGTACAAGAATATAACTACTATAATACTGCTCCCTATGTACAGGAATATAACTACTATAATACTGCCCCCTATGTACAGGAATATAACTACTATAATACTGCCCCCTATGTACAGGAATATAACTACTATAATACTGCTCCCTATGTACAGGAATATAACTACTATAATACTGCCCGCTATGTACAGGAATATAACTACTATAATACTGCTCCCTATGTACAGGAATATAACTACTATAATACTGCCCGCTATGTACAAGAATATAACTACTATAATACTGCCCCTATGTACAAGAATATAACTACTATAATACTGCCCCTATGTACAAGAATATAAGTACTATAATACTGCCCCCTATGTACAGGAATATAACTACTATAATACTGCCCCTATGTACAAGAATATAACTACTATAATACTGCTCCCTATGTACAGGAATATAACTAGTATAATACTGCCCCCTATGTACAGGAATATAACTACTATAATACTGCCCCCTATGTACAGGAATATAACTACTATAATACTGCTCCCTATGTACAGGAATATAACTACTATAATACTGCCCGCTATGTACAAGAATATAACTACTATAATACTGCCCCTATGTACAGGAATATAACTACTATAATACTGCCCCCTATGTACAAGAATATAACTACTATAATACTGCCCCCTATGTACAAGAATATAACTACTATAATACTGCCCCCTATGTACAAGTATATAACTACTATAATACTGCCTCCTATATACAGGAATATAACTACTATAATACTGCCCCCTATGTACAAGAATATAACTACTATAATACTGCCCCCTATGTACAAGAATATAACTACTATAATACTGCCCCCTATGTATAAGAATATAACTACTATAATACTGCCCCCTATTTACAGGAATATAACTACTATAATACTGCCCCCTATGTACAGGAATATAACTACTATAATACTGCCCCCTATGTACAGGAATATAACTACTATAATACTGCCCCCTATGTACAAGAATATACTACTATAATACTGCCCCCTATGTACAGGAGTATAACTACTATAATACTGATCCTATGTACAGGAATATAACTACTATAATACTGCCCCCTATGTACAAGAATATAACTACTATAATACTGTCCCCTATGTACAGGAATATAACTACTATAATACTGCCCCCTATGTACAAGAATATAACTACTATAATACTGCTCCCTATGTACAAGAATATAACTACTATAATACTGCCCCTATGTACAGGAATTTAACTACTATAATACTGCCCCCTTTGTACAAGAATATAACTACTATAATACTGCCCCCTATGTATAAGAATATAACTACTATAATACTGCCCCTATGTACAAGAATATAACTACTATAATACTGCCCCCTTTGTACAAGAATATAACTACTATAATACTGCCCCCTATGTATAAGAATATAACTACTATAATACTGCCCCCTATGTATAAGAATATAACTACTATAATACTGCCCCCTATGTACAAGAATATAACTACTATAATACTGCCCCCTATGTACAAGAATATAACTACTATAATACTGCCCCCTATGTACAAGAATATAACTACTATAATACTGCTCCCTATGTACAAGAATATAACTACTATAATACTGCCCCTATGTACAGGAATATAACTACTATAATACTGCCCCCTATGTACAAGAATATAACTACTATAATACTGCCCCCTATGTATAAGAATATAACTACTATAATACTGCCCCTATGTGCAAGAATATAACTACTATAATACTGCCCCTATGTACAGGAATATAACTACTATAATACTGCCCCCTATGTGCAAGAATATAACTACTATAATACTGCCCACTATGTACAAGAATATAACTACTATAATACTGCCCCCTATGTACAAGAATATAACTACTATAATACTGCCCCCTATGTACAGGAATATAACTACTATAATACTGCCCCTATGTACAAGAATATAACTACTATAATACTGCCCCCTATGTACAAGAATATAACTACTATAATACTGCCCCCTATGTACAGGAATATAACTACTATAATACTGCCCCCTATGTACAGGAATATAACTACTATAATACTGCCCCCTATGTACAGGAATATAACTACTATAATACTGCCCCCTATGTACAAGAATATAACTACTATAATACTGCCCCCTATGTACAAGAATAGAACTACTATAATACTGCCCCTATGTACAAGAATATAACTACTATAATACTGCCCCCTATGTACAAGACTATAACTACTATAATACTGCCCCTATGTACAAGAATATAACTACTATAATACTGCCCCCTATGTACAAGAATATAACTACTATAATACTGCCCCCTATGTACAAGAATATAACTACTATAACACTGCCCCCTATGTACAAGAATATAACTACTATAATACTGCCCCCTATGTACAAGAATATAACTACTATAATACTGCCCCCTATGTACAAGAATATAACTACTATAACACTGCCCCCTATGTACAAGAATATAACTACTATAATACTGCCCCCTATGTACAAGAATATAACTACTATAATACTGCCCCTATGTACAAGAATATAACTACTATAATACTGCCCCCTATGTACAAGAAAATAACTACTATAATACTGCCCCCTATGTACAAGAATATAACTACTATAATACTGCCTCCTATGTACAGGAATATAACTACTATAATACTGCCCCCTATGTACAAGAATATAACTACTATAATACTGCCCCCTATGTACAAGGATATAACTACTATAATACTGCCCCCTATGTACAAGGATATAACTACTATAATACTGCCTCCTATGTACAAGGATATAACTACTATAATACTGCCCCCTATGTACAGGAATATAACTACTATAATACTGCCCCCTATATACAAGAATATAACTACTATAATACAGCCCCCTATGTACAGGAGTATATATAATACACGGCTCTGGTTGTGTATATGAGACGTCGCTCTGGAGTTGGATTGTTAGTAAAAGTTGAATAGCCGCTATTTATCCGCTGGTCGGGCGGTTGCGTTGCAGATAATTGCGGTTTCCTATGGAGTCCTGGGTCACACGACATCAGAATGACAGCGTCGCTCTGGATCCTATGAATGTCATTATCCAGCGGAGATTTGACCACCAGGAAGAAGAATATATAATAAAAAGCTCCAGCAGGAAAAAAGCAGCAAAACAAGTGAGAGAGGAAGAGGGTGGGGAAGGGGGGGTGGGGTAACGTCTAAACCCGATCACTCACTGACTAAAAATAGCTTTTCATTTACTGTAGAGACTAAGTATAGACAGAGAGCGAGAGGGAAGGGGGCGCTGATTACACCGCCGAATCATACCATCAAAAATCAGTCATCCAATCAGTGGAGAGCAACGGTTATCATACAATTTTTTTTTTTTTGCTTTTTTTTTTTCCGAAAAAGACATAAAAAGTATATTCAATACACTCCGGGGATGGCGCTGAAATTATTTAAAGCTATAAAGTCTTCTTAAAGGAAATCTACCACCAGGATGAAGGATTGTAAACCAAGCACACTGACATACTGGTGTGTGCCCTCTCTGGCAGGATCTGCTCTTCTTGTAGCTTTGTATGCCTTTGTTTTTAAGAAAAAGAGGTTTTAAAAATTATGCTGATAATCCTTCGGGGCTCCAAGCTCCATTGACATCTATAGAGTCTGGAGCCCCTGAGGTTCATTTGCATAATCTTCTAAACCTTTTTATTGTAAAAACAAGGTCCTAGGAAGCTAAAAGAAGAGCATAATCCGCCAGAGGGGGCACTCACCAGTATATTAGTGTGTTTGGTTTACAATCCTTCATCCTGGTGGTTGATTTCCTTTAAGGTCGCATCAGAACTAGACATATGAAATGTAGGTATCCTACACCGTAAAGAAAGTTTCTGGTAGAATTAGGGAGCACAGAGCACAGCAGTGTGAGTGTAACCCACCAGTACACTTGGAGAAGCTACAATCCTGCAATATACATCCACATATCACAGTTCTGCTGCTACTAACAACATACACAGGGGTCTGATTACACATTTCTCCAGGGACAAAACATAACATAGACTGCACTTGCTGATAGGTTCCCTTTGTACAGACGCCCTTTAAATTCATATATTTTTTCATTGGAAACAAAAATGAAGCTAAATCTGAGACTGTATTGCCTGTTGCTTGGAGTCTATTAGCATTCAGACCTTCATTAATTCTGGTGAAAAGTGGGTCATGACAAGAATGATTCCTCCTATATCCAGGGTGCGTGTCATTCCTAAAGACGGAGCCCCTCAAGAATCCACTAATTGTGCCTGTGCGGAGGGGGTGCAGCAGTACAACACAGAGGATCTCAGGTACATCACCCCATCCTGTCCAGATACATCAGCC